>NW_006800193.1:486302-550329 GCF_000485575.1 Poecilia formosa | reverse complement strand
TTTTTAGCATTTTTATTTGTTAATGCTTCTGCTGGACCAGGAAGAGAAATCTATCGGCACATCAGCTGTTAAACTGAAATCATTTAAACTCAGAATTGTTTCTTAAAATCTCTACAGTTACTTTGTATGCACATTTCACACTGTGGTATTTATGACTCAGTTGGAAGAGTGGAGTTTTTTGCAATCTGGAAGTTGCGGGTTCAATTCCAGCTTCTCCCTGCCACATGTAGACGCACCCATTGGTACTTAAACCTGATCTGTGCATTGATGTGAGAGAGAGGTTGGATGAACGTGTCGAATTAAAAACACTTTGAATGGTTGGTACGTCCAGAAAAGCATGATGAATGTTGTATAAACTCAGACCATTTAACATTTAATTCTGTATTTTTAGTGTCCCTTAACTATTACATTTGATCTTTCGCAAAGCATGTTATTGTATTTGTTTTTAAAATCCTGTTTCAGTGTATTTCTACTTTGAAAAAAGACTCCTTCCTCTCACCCCTAACATACCATTGTGTGTTTTACTGCATAAACCTGCTGTTCTTCTTACCAGTAGTATTTGTCAGGAGCTGGTGATCCTGTAGCCGAGCAGCACAACAGCGCCCTTCCTCCCTCGTAACGCACTTTGTCTTCTGGGTGCTTCACGATGTACGGCTTTTCTGCGGAAGGTGTAAAAGCACAAATCTTAAACACCTGTTTTCTGTGCGTGGTGAGACAGAAGCTACAGAGCTCTTAAAACTCAGCCCGACACGCACTTTGTTCTCACATTGGTCTCTGGGCTTTTAAAAACTTGTTGCTGAGGGAATTACAGTCTCAAAGCAGCGCAGTTCTAATATTATTGGGTTTCTTCACAACTATGTAGGTGGTCTGGGCTTGACTTTGTGGTATTTTATTTGTCTGAAAGTAGGATTTGCCCAGTAAAAACAATCAGCATCAGGAAATGTTTTCTTATCCAACGACACCTACTCAAATCTATCTGCTCCATCTACTGGCACTCACCAGCTGACGTGAGGACGGCCCGCAGCCAGGAAATCCCTGTGGCGTTACTGGAAACAGAGACGACCGCTGGCACAAACTTCTCCTTGTTGATGGCAATGGAGGTGGAGCCGGAGGAGCAGACTCCCGATAGAGTGAACTGCCCTTTCACGTCTGTAAGAGTCCGGATCACTTTGGGGTGGCTGGTCAGAGCCACGCTGGCCCCCGCCACAGGGACTCCGGTCACGGTCTGGATGTCTCCGAACAGCATGTGGCCTTCACACACACAAATGCTGCAGTCCTCACTGGGATGGCCTTCGGAGCACGTCAGCTTGCACGTGGCTGTTGATAAGTCATACAGTACGTAAAGTGTGAGAAATGTGCTGAAGAATAGAAATGTAAAACATCTGGAATCACAGTGTCAAAAAAAATGTATGGTTTACGGTTAGTAATAACATTGTTTCTATGTCTTAAAGTCATTCCAATGAGAGAGGAATGCAGCTGCTGCTGCATAGCGCTGGTCAGCTGGCTGAAAGAAAGTTCTTTGACATTTCCCTTATTTACAAAAAAAAAAAAAGAAAAAACAAGTTTACTTCAATGGAAATGTTTTTAATTACGAAAAAACACATACAGTCATGGCATGGAAGCTAATAGAGGACGATCCATCACTCTCATAAGGGCGATACAAATTGAAAACTACAATTAGAAATGGTTTGGTTACTCAATAACATAGTCAAATCAGTTAATTATGATTGTATATGGTCAACCTCTTTTGAGTAAAAATCTAAAATGTGATAATGTTATGCATATTTGTCAATACCACAATAATATGGGTTTATAGTAACAAACTGTCAGTCATATCAAGATTCTTATTTTTACTTGGTTTGTATTTCACATGGTCAGGTGCACCTCAGCTGGACAGCTTTATTAAAAGTGAGCAGCTTGGCAGTCATCATAGCAGCTTATTGTTTGGGGCTTGTTGCAAGATGTGGGCCTGGAAATGGTTTGGTTTTAAGAGGGAGGATTTCAGAGGAAAAGTTCCATTCTGCCAAGTGGATGAAAAAGCATTATTTGTGCAAAACGTTGCCACAACAAACGAGCTTCGTTTCCCCTAACTAGCAAAAACTCCTGACTACTTCTTGGAGAAAGCCTGCAGTATTTTCTGGACTTGTGCACAGCGTCGATTGTTGTGCTCGACCTGAATGAAGTGCTGGCATGTCAGTGACTACAACAAGGTCCCACGGCTTTAATAACAACAGAGTCAATGTGCTCCCAATTAACAACTGTAAACATATATATATATTATTATCAGACAGTCTGCTGCTGTCGTTTCGTCCAATTTCTTGACTTCTGGCAGCACCAAACCCTTAAAAACTATGTTTTATTTGCTGCTGCGTTTTAGCAACAGTTTGGTAACTTAAACAAACCCAGAAGATCATTTGTTTCCCTTTTTCATTCCTGTTAGAAACATGCCCAGCTCCTATTACTGAAATATATATATTCTTTAAGTCAAACAGACTGTCAATTGCATAAGGTTTCGAAAATATTTTTATAAGAAATGAACTTATTTGAAATGTGAATATTACATAATTAGCCTCATGAAGGCTTTTCCCACTTGGGATGACATAATAATACTTTATTATTTGTTCTGTCTGTTTCTTCCTTTTTTTTATGGACCATAATTGTGTCTAAATAAATAGGATTGATTGATTTATATTTTTTAAAAAGTCAATTTTTATCTCAATTTCTGAGTAGAACTGTGTTGTTTGACTTTTAAAAAAAAATTTGTAGAGATTTTGCTGGGGTTTTTTCCTGTTTAAAAGTGATCTTTTAACATAAAATCGTGTAAAGACATTTTATACAATATTGAAAACAGTCGGAGCTTACCAGGACATCGACTTCTTCCACATTTCTGGACCTCAGCAGGTCGTCCTGGACATTGCACCGTCTCTGAGGTTCTCACACAAGTTCGTCTCCTTGTCCTGCGACCTCCACCGCAAGTCACTGAACAACTCCCCCAGGAGCCCCAAGGACTCCACTTGGCTACATAAGAAACGGGCGATTAGATGGATTTGTAGTACTTTATTTTCAGTAAATTCTTTCGGTACTTTTGCCAGTCATTCATTGGTGTTCGCTGGCTGAAAACACTTTGCTACAATCTGTTGTATCTTGAGCATTAAGCTGATTATAACTCCAGTTGAAGTACTAATATCACGGACGATTACTTGAAGTAAAGTCTGTCAGCTTTTTTTTTTAGAAGCATACCACTCAAAAGAGATAGTCAACAGAGCGTGTAAAAGCACTTTTGAACGCTAAAGATAAAGGGAACAACAATATGCTGCATTGACAGTGTTACGGTTTAACCTGCCGATGAATCACACAGTCTCATTTCAGACTAAATCACAAACCCAAATCCATTTTGGCTTCTCTAAATGGCTCAGTAATTTTGGCCAGGTGTAAGGATAATTCTCGTCACAGCTGACTGACCTGCGCACGGTGGAGTGGAGCACTCCCTCCTCTCCGCATGGTGTCCTATACATGCTGGTACGAACAAAAGCGGCATAGGCTGAGCGCTCACACATTTCCTCTGCCGAACTTGGATTCCCACATCATTGCAAACCGTGGTGGAGCAGGGACCCCACTCACTCCAGTCGGTCCAGTAGCTCTGCACTGCGCACACAACAGATCTCAAGATTTCAAATCACTCACCAATTTCTGTACCAGAAAAAGCCAGTTATGTGACAAGTTATAATATAACATCACACGTTTGAGTGACAGCTTGCGCCGCAACAAGCTGCTCTTATGGGGGGACTACCTGGAGGACACTGAAAGCGAACATGGTAGTTGGAACAGACTCGACCGTACGGCTGTTCTTTGTTGATGCACCAGAAGCCCTTCTCCAAACTGGAGTGGACCACTTCGCCGGTGTCTGCAGCTGCCACCCAGTCTGTGGTGCGGGCCTCCATGGCCGTGGGCCGAGCGCAAACCCGCTCCCTGTAGTAGAAACGAATTGCTTCCAGGCGCTCGTAGTCTCCATTCCCACCAGGATGGTCGATGTTGAACCAAGACGTCCACTCAGTCACACCTGGGGACGCGCAGAGAGAACTGATGGAAACCAACTGTTTGAAAAGAAATGTTTAGAAAAGCACCATCCAATCTAAAGAAGCAGGAATACTTCACTCACAAAAGTGCATTTGTTTTTGATCAGTTGCTGGGTTTTTTTGTTGTTGTTGTTGTTGTAACAGTGCCTCTTTAGCAATAAATCATAAACCGCCAGAGAGCATGTTCCCCTTCAAACATAAGAAAAATCAATATGAGGGCTGAGCAGCGAAATTGAGTATGAGGTACGGGTTGTGTAAAACTTGCCAGATCCTTTCTGCCAATTCTGTTCACGTTATTCAGCTAATGACTCTTGTTTTGTGTTGCCTAGTGGATTGGATGGTAGGAATTTGGCAAAACATACATTCGCAGCATAACAATTTATTCATGTCTCAAAGGAGGGCCTTAGTTGGTTATGAGAGAGCAATAAACAACCACAACAGCCGGCTACTTTCTTCTCACCCGCTGCTGTGAGAAGGCATCCAGGCCTTTAACCAGTGTTTGCGTCAAATCACCCAGTGTGTACGTGTTGTTCAGTCTGGCACAAACAGCGTATATCTAAGGTGATTGTAGGGTTGAGATGAGGACTGCATGCAGGCAACTCCATTCACTGTAGATTTGGGAAGTTTTTCATCAGCTCAACCCACAAAGATATTTTTTTCATAAGAGCGACAACATTTAAAGAAAAATAATCAGGCTATTTAGTGCAATAACATCTATTTTCAAGAAGCACTATTACAAAAAATAAATAAATAACACAATTTTCCTTTCTTTTGTGCAAAAATTGACTTGGGCTTAGTAAATAATGTTTTTTTTCTACTCTGTGGCATATAGAGTGAACCCTAAAGAATTGTTCAAAGAAAACATAAGGAATAAAAGCCATGGACTTCCTAATAAACATAGTTTACACAAATTATTCCATGCCATAAAAAATGATCTTTCAAAAGAAAGAAAAAATCGGAATGTTGAAAAAAAGGAAAACTCTTTGTAGATGTTTAAAAATGTGCAGTCCTTAAAGATGACAGTACGCTGGGGATTAGTTAAATTTGAAATGAACAGTGAGAAAATCTCATGTCTTTTAGAGCCTTGTGTTATTTCATGCAGGCGTGAAGTTAATGTTTGACGCAAGTGGATTTCCTTCCAATTATTGTCGTCTTCAATCAGTCCCACGCAGGGAGGAGTCCTAATAAAAGAGCAATTGTTCCTTTCTTCTCATGCTCACTGCAGGTTTGTCGTTGCTAATAAGACATATTTGGTGAAGTGTTCCCTGGGCGTAGATTTTAAGCCACTGGCTGCTTACTTTTGCAGGAAATTAGTGCCATTAAAAATGTGCTGAGCTGACTTTTAGCCTTTTCTCCTTGTGATGGAGTTGTGAACATCAAGTGAAGCAAGTAAAAAGCGTTTGGGTTTGCAGCAGCCCTGTGAAAAGTACTGGTAATTTTAGAGTTTTATGTAAATTTTCACATTAGTGAAAATGGGAAGGTCTGCTCCCAGATGGTGCGTGCTGAACCACTTGTTAAAAATACCAAACCCACGAAAAGATTTTGAGATTAAGTGCATAAATGTCTTTACAGATTTCAAACAAGAAGATGTTGGAGATATGTTTTATGTAAAAAAAAAAAAAAAAGAAAGAAGAAAAAACAATTTAAAAAACTGCCATGATACCTGTTGTTTGTGAGTCCGTGAACGTATTGAAAACCACTCTTTTGCTCCTGTCTGATGGGTTCCTGGTCCATAATAATCCTGCACACAAAGTAAAAAAATTAAAAAAAAACATTACATCAATACCCCAACATACCCCAATATATCATGAAGCCCTATTGGTCCCTTGTACATCAACAGATGTACCCTCAATAAATTAACTCTTTATTAGTTAAAATTCTTTATTTTTTTCTTTATGTTTATAAAAACCAATGATAGGACATTCAGAAATACCCCAGGGTAAAACAAAGTAAGCATAGCAGTGATTCTTTTTTTTTTTTTTGTAACTGTAACTCCTTTAAAATTATACTTACGACATTGCTGAAAGAAAAAGGGTCATTTTGGATTCTTATGAAGAATTTTCAATTCCATCAAACCAGTGCTCAGATATGTATCAAACTGGAAATTGTTATAAAAAAAACTGTGTTGGAAAAAATTGTTTATTTGTGGAAATATATTATTTCTTTTCTGCTTATTTTTTATTTTTTTATTTTATTTTTTCTGTTGTCTAACAAACTTTTTGATGCCAAAAGTTATGTATTTTGCCATTCATTAGCTTAGCTCATTACAAACCTATGCAAATTAGCTATCTTAAGCAACATTAACACATTTCATTTTTTTTACCACATTTAAACACATAAATGCAGCAATTATTACACGTCTCAGACTTTGCTGTTTCATAACGTCTTGTTTCTGTGCCAGTAGTGTAATAAATAAGAACAACACATGAAATATGATGTTTCTGGCTCTTTGATTTATTAAATGAGACTCGGTGACATTTTCTTCCATGCCATAATGTGTAATGATTCATTTATTCTCCACCACTAATTTTTAATGTTGCAAAAGACGTCAATTGTTTGGGTTACATTTGGGCCACTAGAAAGAAAAAAACAAATGTCATGGTGCGTGACGGAAACAAAAAGTTACTTATGCTGCCTCTCACCATGTATACGAGCGCACGCGCATGTGTGTGTGTGTGTGTGTGTGTGTGCGTGTGTGTGCGTGTGTGTGTGCGTGTGTATTAGGCACAATCCCTGCTGAGTTTATGAGCAGAGAATCCCAGCACATTAACTAGTATTGATCGATGTCCCTTCTGGTTTTATAGCATGCTTCAGCTCTTTATTGTCATGCCAGCTCTTTTGGTTCAACCATTAAAACCTTTTAGTAACATTTCTGGATGTTAGGAATTGCATAATGTACTCTTTTAGGTTGGCCTGGGTAGGCAGCTGGTGCTCTTGTTTTTTTCTTTCTTTTTTTTTTTTTTTTTAATTTAGTTTTTAAAAAGCCATTGTACGCTTTCCATATGGCTTTGTGTCTCTGAACTACTCGGTTGACTTGAGAACCACAGTGAAATGCCTTCAGATTGATGTGTTCAGCAGCTGTGTCTGCTGCCTGCAGATTTAGTTCAGTGGGTGGAATCAAATACTTTCCCCATCGTTCTTTTTCTGCAGTGATTTGTATGTCGTTATTGCATTCCTACACACATGCTCGCTGATTACCAACACTATGTATGTATTGGTCTTTGCTGATTTAACAAGTGCTTGCAGGATGCATGACACATTTTCTTCCCTCTGCGATACTGTAGCTCAGAATACATAAACAACTTTTCACTTAGCTTATTAGCTCGGAGACCCAGACCCGCGGCCATTAATGATCCTTTCAACTCCGCACGCAGTCTTGTTTCCAAGAAATCCTAAAGAAGCATTTCTGCCTGTTACATAACAGCGCTACTCCCCCTCACACCAACTCCAAGTTAATTTACGGCCAAGTTCTTGGCCCCCTGATTATTGTTTCAAGATGTTTCACATTGAAAACCAAACACCAAAACAAGTCTTCTGGTTTTACAAGGTGTCTGATAGTTTTAGGAAAGTTAAGAGGGGAAACACAATTAGGTGCAGCAGAAAGGCAATTGTTGGAGTGCTGACCTCACTCATGGCAGGTATATGATCTGGCCCAGTGCGCCGGGATCTTTGCGCTTTTGACTGACATATTAACACTTTTTAAAGGCCACAGGCTTTTCGCAGGGCTACTGCTTCATGTGGCTGGTATGTGAGCGAATTAACCTCATCAAGAAGCAAGTAGCACATGCTTTTCAAACCCCAGGGAGAAATGTTACAATTTACGATTTCCTATTTGCTGCTTCAGGCTCACACGTACTCGGGTGTCCTGTGCATATTTTGTGAGCCGTGCAGATTCTACATGAAACCCGCGTGCACTGTCCACAGACGGTTGAGATTTCACGGTCAAGCGTTACTGGTTTCCTATATTTTTCGTGACAAATTCCTTCATTTTCCACGATTCAACTCTTCCTTATTCAGTGTCTGAGTTATTTCCTCCCAAGTATTTTTCCATCTCTGAAAGTCCTTGTGTTCTCTGATTGGTGTATCTTGCAAATTTTTGTTCTAATTTCTTAAGACACCCTTCAATATTGGACTCCATTTCATCCACAAGATGGCACCGATTCTCAACTTTATCAGCTCGGAGAAGCACACGCAATAGTTCGACGAAAACATTGTTTCCTGCCGAGCTTTTTGCTACGGTTCGCTCTCCGACACGTACTCATGGAGGTGCCTCGCCACTGAAGTATATCTTGTCTGCTCTTTTTCATTTGTGCTTTTAGGATACTTTTAATTTATTTAACTTTGGGAACATATTCAAAATGTCTTCGGACACCACTTTTTGTAGGACTATTAAAAGATCCGTGCTGCGTTTATATTAAGGGCAATTTGGGTTCACTTTTTTTTGGATTAGGGACAAATATTGGTTATGGAAATGAAAGATGAAGGTTATTTTGCAATGACATTTGGTATGTTCACTTAAAGTACCTCAGGTGGCCTAAACATCCATAGTCAAATGACCCTAAGCAAAGATTGATTAGGTAACAAGATACATCAGCATCACCAACAATGTAAAGTTGCTTCAGGTTCCACTGGTGACAGAAGGACGGCTGCAAAACACCAAACAACATAATTTTTAGCAACCGGATTTCTTCTAAGTGTTGATTCATGTTGAGCCACAGAGCCTATTGTTGTTTTTAACCAACTATGCATCATAGTGGTTTACGGCTTGGCTGGACCCAGGCACATCTTCCATTCGTAATCGTCTGTGACTTTGTGAAGATTTGCTTTCATTCATTTTTTGAGAGGGAGTTTCCAGTGTTTGTATTATGTTGAAAGAAAAAAAGAAGAAAAAAAACAAAAAAAAACTCCCAAGAAGAGAAAATGAAAGACTTTTTTTTTTAATTGCACCCAGAATGTTTTCATTCATATTGGGGAGGTATGTCTTTGCCAGATGTAAGTTGGCAGACAGACAAGGTCTAAATAGGTGGTCTGGATTCTGTATATAATACTAAAAATCCCTACATGATGCAGAAGATTAAAAACAATAACTACTCTTGAACTGAAAAAAGTCCTACTTGGTGAATCTGTTTGTACAAAAGTGTTTTATGTTCGACTTGAGAGTGATTTGTCTGTGTGAGCCTGTGCATGCAATGCTCTGTTTATGTTTTCATATGAGAGTTGTTTATGCACTTGTACAGAGAAGAGAGGAATGCCAGGGGCTCCAACTCTCTCATGTGACAGAGAAAGGACCAAGGACAAGGCTACTTAACAGTAAAAACACAAATAAGGCATTTTATATGGAGAGAGATAAAAATGTTCTTAGCATAGCATAAATGAAGTTGGCATAGCACAATAAAAGAGGAAGGTAGAAATAGAAATACAGCTGAAATCGACTGAATTTCCAGCATTGTAGCACAGCTAGCATCTGTGTTAAGTTAGAAAAGCAGTAGTTTTAATCTCCTGAGTCTTATCGCCGTAGCTAGACAGCTACCATAGCCAACTAGCATCCTGTTCACGTCTTGGAAACACATAAAACCGGGTGACAATCAAACATTCCTACCAAAGAAACAGCACCTGTGCATTTTTGAGCAATCATAAACGCTTTTCCGATTACAGACAAAGCGATGAGTTTTTTAATTTACTGCAAGTCATCACAAAAACAGATTATAAAAATACAGAAGTTATATCAGAAGGCATAGTTATTCAACCCCATCCTAACTCCCCAGCTGCCCATATCACTTCATATCAGGTCAGACTCTGTTAATATTTCATATGGGAAAAGTAGAAGGCTGTTTTTAAAACACCATCAGAACTGGTGCTTTGGCCAGACCCAGGTTTGAACTTGCTGCTAATTCTTCTCTGGATGTGAGATCTACTTTTAAAAAATGTCCCAACTGCTTGAAAACACTGTTTCCCATTCACATTCAACTGCAAATAAAACTAGACAGCAACTGTCAATCTTACCGCTTGACTGGATACATTTTTTTAATTACTTAAAATTAGGTATTCAGTGAACACTGTATTGTTTTTTGCTGATTTGAAACAGCTGGGAGGTGTTTAAAAGTTCAGCTGCTCACACTGTTTAAGAGGTTCAAGTTTTAACCTCTGGTCAAAACAGTGAAATAGCTGAACTAAAGCAGCTTCACATATGTTCTGGACACGTGTGGGTGTGTGTGTGTGTGTGTATGGGAAAATGAAAATATTGAATTTAAAAATGCAACCCAGAACTAAATAAATTAATGTGAATTTATTTATATTTCTTTGATCCACTGACGTCCTCGTCTCAGTCATTTAATTCATCTGGCCAGACGGCTTTGTGTTTGGAACAGACAGTGGTCAGCATCTGGAGAAGTAGCCCTGGTGTCTGCCTAAAGTTATGTGGAGAGGAGAGAGGACTGGAAGATTCATGTGAAGGGGTGGTAGTTCCAGAGCAACTCCTCTAAAACAGTGGGCATTCAGCAACAGCTGCCACCTTTAAATAGAAAAAATAGGCCATAAATCTCCGAGGTTTAGGGTGGATGGAGAGAGTGACAGAGAACAAAGCCAGGATAGTGTTTGATGGAGCAGGACGGAGGAATAAGTAGAGAAAGGTGAAGGGCAGAATTTGATGGAGTGAGGAAAAAGAAGAGAAAAAAGGTGGGGAAAGTATTTGTGAGAAATACCTGAAGCAGAGACAGATCAGAAACAAAGGGAGAGCAGATGAAGACGAACAGACAGATGGAGACGTTCTGCAAAGTCATTGCTGCAGCAGCAGAACGGATCGCATGAAACGGTCGGCAAGCTGGCCGCTTCAGCAAAGTTGGAAAACAGGACACTAAGGCCATTTTACCTGTGCTCCTTCACTTCCCCCTTTATTCCATTTTCTCAGTTAGGAAAGTACAAAGCCAGCAGGTGTGTATAAAAAAAAAAAAAAAAATGGGCCACTTGCTTTGTGATCGTTGCACCTTGTTTCCAAGGTGACCGGGTTTATGTCTTTGGGGACGGCCTGCCTGCGCCGCGTTCAAGAGTGAAATAAGGCCAAGACGCACCACCTTCTCACAAGATGTGGGGATGTACCGCTAAAGAAGCGTGGCATAAAACTTAAAAGTTTATTATCCATTTTAGGGTCAGAGTGTTCTGCTCAGTCAAGATCAATGTGAACAACCGTTTATAAATCTTCTTTCTCCATCGGCTGGTCTTGTGATTTACTCATCAGTATATGGCACAAACCCCTCTGCCAGACATTTACGACTCGAAGGCCTCAAAGTCCCACAAGATGTGGAGACTATTATGGTCTATTCACACTCGATTGCCTTTATGAACTGCCAGCGCCTTCACAAAAAAATATATATATATAATAATAATAATAATGGAAAACAGATGTAAGGAGGATAGAAAGTGACACTCGGGAAGAGCAGTGAGTTTTCAAAGCAGCAGGAGGTGAGATTTGCGGGAGAGCACTTGTGATGTTCGTGTGTTAAGTGGTAATTGTAATTGTCAGATGCAATCAAGCTGGACCAAAGACCAGGAAAAACTGAACAACAGCAGGAAGTGACGTAACGACGAGTTTAGGCACGAGATCGCCACAATTCTTCTCATGAGTGCGAAGCCTCACCATGGTGGCAGCTTTGTCTGGTTGCTGGCACCGTGTGACTTGTCCTGGTAAAGTAAGCTCAAGCTATTTTTATGAGACCTGGAAATTGATGTGAGAGCTTTACACTTGTAACTGTATGCTTATGTTTGACAGACTTTAATTTGGAGTAAGAGGGTAGGCAATTATTCTCAGTCTGACCTGTTGTCTTAACGGAGTCAGATAATAAATACTTGGGTGAGCTGACTGACAGCAAAGGCAATGAATAAGACCCAACATTCTGCAGAAACAGATACATAAAGACAGACAAGACATAAATAGTTTGCAATCACCTTGAGAACAGCTTTTGATATCTTACACACAAGAAGTTGGTCTCTGCTTCAGAGCTTCCTATTGCCACTAGGTTTTAGACGTTTTTTTCAAATAAATTCGGACCAGATCTGATCAACCCTGGTTTAAGTCCAAAGTATTTTTTGACTAATCGAAGCTAAACTGAATGATTTGACACTGAACGGAGATTTTTCAAAATACAGTTTAGGATTTATGTGACCATTTTTCTATCCGATTTGCGATGCTTTTTGGCATTAAAATATGACAGCCATCGACACCACAAAAGGTTGCTTTGTCTAATCCGCACAGGAGCGTTCTAAAGTGATTGCATTATTACTTCCTCAAATCTCGTTAAATTAATCTCTCTTACTGTTTTTGTGAACCCAGATATCGAGTTTTGTCCCATTTGGTGAGCTGACTGTGCCCCTAGTTACAAAAGAGGTAGGTGTCAAATGATAACGTTTGGTGAAGTTTTGTCTATTTTTCCACACGATTGTTTTTTTTTTTTTTCAACATTAACGACTGCCTGCCATATCCCACACGATCGTACGTTTTATTATGAACGAGTGAGCAGGACAGAGCTGAGATTGTGTTTTGTATTTTGGGATGGTAAGGGAAAAAAAAGCATGACGCAGCAGCTGTTTGGTTGGGTCATGTAATGTAATGTTTACTGCTTGTCTCATAATTGGTTACTCTATTATGTTTTTATGGTGTAAAGTCCTTTGAATTGCCTTGTTGCTGAAATGTGTTATACACTAAAGCCTGTCTTCTTTGTTTGCGCTTTTATGTTTTTATGGTGTAAAGTCCTTTGAATTGCNATAAACTCAGACCATTTAACATTTAATTCTGTATTTTTAGTGTCCCTTAACTATTACATTTGATCTTTCGCAAAGCATGTTATTGTATTTGTTTTTAAAATCCTGTTTCAGTGTATTTCTACTTTGAAAAAAGACTCCTTCCTCTCACCCCTAACATACCATTGTGTGTTTTACTGCATAAACCTGCTGTTCTTCTTACCAGTAGTATTTGTCAGGAGCTGGTGATCCTGTAGCCGAGCAGCACAACAGCGCCCTTCCTCCCTCGTAACGCACTTTGTCTTCTGGGTGCTTCACGATGTACGGCTTTTCTGCGGAAGGTGTAAAAGCACAAATCTTAAACACCTGTTTTCTGTGCGTGGTGAGACAGAAGCTACAGAGCTCTTAAAACTCAGCCCGACACGCACTTTGTTCTCACATTGGTCTCTGGGCTTTTAAAAACTTGTTGCTGAGGGAATTACAGTCTCAAAGCAGCGCAGTTCTAATATTATTGGGTTTCTTCACAACTATGTAGGTGGTCTGGGCTTGACTTTGTGGTATTTTATTTGTCTGAAAGTAGGATTTGCCCAGTAAAAACAATCAGCATCAGGAAATGTTTTCTTATCCAACGACACCTACTCAAATCTATCTGCTCCATCTACTGGCACTCACCAGCTGACGTGAGGACGGCCCGCAGCCAGGAAATCCCTGTGGCGTTACTGGAAACAGAGACGACCGCTGGCACAAACTTCTCCTTGTTGATGGCAATGGAGGTGGAGCCGGAGGAGCAGACTCCCGATAGAGTGAACTGCCCTTTCACGTCTGTAAGAGTCCGGATCACTTTGGGGTGGCTGGTCAGAGCCACGCTGGCCCCCGCCACAGGGACTCCGGTCACGGTCTGGATGTCTCCGAACAGCATGTGGCCTTCACACACACAAATGCTGCAGTCCTCACTGGGATGGCCTTCGGAGCACGTCAGCTTGCACGTGGCTGTTGATAAGTCATACAGTACGTAAAGTGTGAGAAATGTGCTGAAGAATAGAAATGTAAAACATCTGGAATCACAGTGTCAAAAAAAATGTATGGTTTACGGTTAGTAATAACATTGTTTCTATGTCTTAAAGTCATTCCAATGAGAGAGGAATGCAGCTGCTGCTGCATAGCGCTGGTCAGCTGGCTGAAAGAAAGTTCTTTGACATTTCCCTTATTTACAAAAAAAAAAAAAGAAAAAACAAGTTTACTTCAATGGAAATGTTTTTAATTACGAAAAAACACATACAGTCATGGCATGGAAGCTAATAGAGGACGATCCATCACTCTCATAAGGGCGATACAAATTGAAAACTACAATTAGAAATGGTTTGGTTACTCAATAACATAGTCAAATCAGTTAATTATGATTGTATATGGTCAACCTCTTTTGAGTAAAAATCTAAAATGTGATAATGTTATGCATATTTGTCAATACCACAATAATATGGGTTTATAGTAACAAACTGTCAGTCATATCAAGATTCTTATTTTTACTTGGTTTGTATTTCACATGGTCAGGTGCACCTCAGCTGGACAGCTTTATTAAAAGTGAGCAGCTTGGCAGTCATCATAGCAGCTTATTGTTTGGGGCTTGTTGCAAGATGTGGGCCTGGAAATGGTTTGGTTTTAAGAGGGAGGATTTCAGAGGAAAAGTTCCATTCTGCCAAGTGGATGAAAAAGCATTATTTGTGCAAAACGTTGCCACAACAAACGAGCTTCGTTTCCCCTAACTAGCAAAAACTCCTGACTACTTCTTGGAGAAAGCCTGCAGTATTTTCTGGACTTGTGCACAGCGTCGATTGTTGTGCTCGACCTGAATGAAGTGCTGGCATGTCAGTGACTACAACAAGGTCCCACGGCTTTAATAACAACAGAGTCAATGTGCTCCCAATTAACAACTGTAAACATATATATATATTATTATCAGACAGTCTGCTGCTGTCGTTTCGTCCAATTTCTTGACTTCTGGCAGCACCAAACCCTTAAAAACTATGTTTTATTTGCTGCTGCGTTTTAGCAACAGTTTGGTAACTTAAACAAACCCAGAAGATCATTTGTTTCCCTTTTTCATTCCTGTTAGAAACATGCCCAGCTCCTATTACTGAAATATATATATTCTTTAAGTCAAACAGACTGTCAATTGCATAAGGTTTCGAAAATATTTTTATAAGAAATGAACTTATTTGAAATGTGAATATTACATAATTAGCCTCAGGAAGGTTTTTCCCACTTGGGATGACATAATAATACTTTATTATTTGTTCTGTTTCTTGCTTTTTTATGGACCATAATTGTGTCTAAATAAATAGGATTGACTGATTTATAGTTTTTAAAAAGTCAATTTTTATCTCAATTTCAGAGTAGAACTGTGTTGTTTGACTTTTTAAAAAAAAATTGTAGAGATTTTGCTGGGGTTTTCTCCTGTTTAAAAGTGATCTTTTAACATAAAATCGTGTAAAGACATTTTATACAATATCGAAAACAGTCGGAGCTTACCAGGACATCGACTTCTTCCACATTTCTGGACCTCAGCAGGTCGTCCTGGACATTGCACCGTCTCTGAGGTTCTCACACAAGTTCGTCTCCTTGTCCTGCGACCTCCACCGCAAGTCACTGAACAACTCCCCCAGGAGCCCCAAGGACTCCACTTGGCTACATAAGAAACGGGCGATTAGATGGATTTGTAGTACTTTATTTTCAGTAAATTCTTTCGGTACTTTTGCCAGTCATTCATTGGTGTTCGCTGGCTGAAAACACTTTGCTACAATCTGTTGTATCTTGAGCATTAAGCTGATTATAACTCCAGTTGAAGTACTAATATCACGGACGATTACTTGAAGTAAAGTCTGTCAGCTTTTTTTTTTAGAAGCATACCACTCAAAAGAGATAGTCAACAGAGCGTGTAAAAGCACTTTTGAACGCTAAAGATAAAGGGAACAACAATATGCTGCATTGACAGTGTTACGGTTTAACCTGCCGATGAATCACACAGTCTCATTTCAGACTAAATCACAAACCCAAATCCATTTTGGCTTCTCTAAATGGCTCAGTAATTTTGGCCAGGTGTAAGGATAATTCTCGTCACAGCTGACTGACCTGCGCACGGTGGAGTGGAGCACTCCCTCCTCTCCGCATGGTGTCCTATACATGCTGGTACGAACAAAAGCGGCATAGGCTGAGCGCTCACACATTTCCTCTGCCGAACTTGGATTCCCACATCATTGCAAACCGTGGTGGAGCAGGGACCCCACTCACTCCAGTCGGTCCAGTAGCTCTGCACTGCGCACACAACAGATCTCAAGATTTCAAATCACTCACCAATTTCTGTACCAGAAAAAGCCAGTTATGTGACAAGTTATAATATAACATCACACGTTTGAGTGACAGCTTGCGCCGCAACAAGCTGCTCTTATGGGGGGACTACCTGGAGGACACTGAAAGCGAACATGGTAGTTGGAACAGACTCGACCGTACGGCTGTTCTTTGTTGATGCACCAGAAGCCCTTCTCCAAACTGGAGTGGACCACTTCGCCGGTGTCTGCAGCTGCCACCCAGTCTGTGGTGCGGGCCTCCATGGCCGTGGGCCGAGCGCAAACCCGCTCCCTGTAGTAGAAACGAATTGCTTCCAGGCGCTCGTAGTCTCCATTCCCACCAGGATGGTCGATGTTGAACCAAGACGTCCACTCAGTCACACCTGGGGACGCGCAGAGAGAACTGATGGAAACCAACTGTTTGAAAAGAAATGTTTAGAAAAGCACCATCCAATCTAAAGAAGCAGGAATACTTCACTCACAAAAGTGCATTTGTTTTTGATCAGTTGCTGGGTTTTTTTGTTGTTGTTGTTGTTGTAACAGTGCCTCTTTAGCAATAAATCATAAACCGCCAGAGAGCATGTTCCCCTTCAAACATAAGAAAAATCAATATGAGGGCTGAGCAGCGAAATTGAGTATGAGGTACGGGTTGTGTAAAACTTGCCAGATCCTTTCTGCCAATTCTGTTCACGTTATTCAGCTAATGACTCTTGTTTTGTGTTGCCTAGTGGATTGGATGGTAGGAATTTGGCAAAACATACATTCGCAGCATAACAATTTATTCATGTCTCAAAGGAGGGCCTTAGTTGGTTATGAGAGAGCAATAAACAACCACAACAGCCGGCTACTTTCTTCTCACCCGCTGCTGTGAGAAGGCATCCAGGCCTTTAACCAGTGTTTGCGTCAAATCACCCAGTGTGTACGTGTTGTTCAGTCTGGCACAAACAGCGTATATCTAAGGTGATTGTAGGGTTGAGATGAGGACTGCATGCAGGCAACTCCATTCACTGTAGATTTGGGAAGTTTTTCATCAGCTCAACCCACAAAGATATTTTTTTCATAAGAGCGACAACATTTAAAGAAAAATAATCAGGCTATTTAGTGCAATAACATCTATTTTCAAGAAGCACTATTACAAAAAATAAATAAATAACACAATTTTCCTTTCTTTTGTGCAAAAATTGACTTGGGCTTAGTAAATAATGTTTTTTTTCTACTCTGTGGCATATAGAGTGAACCCTAAAGAATTGTTCAAAGAAAACATAAGGAATAAAAGCCATGGACTTCCTAATAAACATAGTTTACACAAATTATTCCATGCCATAAAAAATGATCTTTCAAAAGAAAGAAAAAATCGGAATGTTGAAAAAAAGGAAAACTCTTTGTAGATGTTTAAAAATGTGCAGTCCTTAAAGATGACAGTACGCTGGGGATTAGTTAAATTTGAAATGAACAGTGAGAAAATCTCATGTCTTTTAGAGCCTTGTGTTATTTCATGCAGGCGTGAAGTTAATGTTTGACGCAAGTGGATTTCCTTCCAATTATTGTCGTCTTCAATCAGTCCCACGCAGGGAGGAGTCCTAATAAAAGAGCAATTGTTCCTTTCTTCTCATGCTCACTGCAGGTTTGTCGTTGCTAATAAGACATATTTGGTGAAGTGTTCCCTGGGCGTAGATTTTAAGCCACTGGCTGCTTACTTTTGCAGGAAATTAGTGCCATTAAAAATGTGCTGAGCTGACTTTTAGCCTTTTCTCCTTGTGATGGAGTTGTGAACATCAAGTGAAGCAAGTAAAAAGCGTTTGGGTTTGCAGCAGCCCTGTGAAAAGTACTGGTAATTTTAGAGTTTTATGTAAATTTTCACATTAGTGAAAATGGGAAGGTCTGCTCCCAGATGGTGCGTGCTGAACCACTTGTTAAAAATACCAAACCCACGAAAAGATTTTGAGATTAAGTGCATAAATGTCTTTACAGATTTCAAACAAGAAGATGTTGGAGATATGTTTTATGTAAAAAAAAAAAAAAAAGAAAGAAGAAAAAACAATTTAAAAAACTGCCATGATACCTGTTGTTTGTGAGTCCGTGAACGTATTGAAAACCACTCTTTTGCTCCTGTCTGATGGGTTCCTGGTCCATAATAATCCTGCACACAAAGTAAAAAAATTAAAAAAAAACATTACATCAATACCCCAACATACCCCAATATATCATGAAGCCCTATTGGTCCCTTGTACATCAACAGATGTACCCTCAATAAATTAACTCTTTATTAGTTAAAATTCTTTATTTTTTTCTTTATGTTTATAAAAACCAATGATAGGACATTCAGAAATACCCCAGGGTAAAACAAAGTAAGCATAGCAGTGATTCTTTTTTTTTTTTTTGTAACTGTAACTCCTTTAAAATTATACTTACGACATTGCTGAAAGAAAAAGGGTCATTTTGGATTCTTATGAAGAATTTTCAATTCCATCAAACCAGTGCTCAGATATGTATCAAACTGGAAATTGTTATAAAAAAAACTGTGTTGGAAAAAATTGTTTATTTGTGGAAATATATTATTTCTTTTCTGCTTATTTTTTATTTTTTTATTTTATTTTTTCTGTTGTCTAACAAACTTTTTGATGCCAAAAGTTATGTATTTTGCCATTCATTAGCTTAGCTCATTACAAACCTATGCAAATTAGCTATCTTAAGCAACATTAACACATTTCATTTTTTTTACCACATTTAAACACATAAATGCAGCAATTATTACACGTCTCAGACTTTGCTGTTTCATAACGTCTTGTTTCTGTGCCAGTAGTGTAATAAATAAGAACAACACATGAAATATGATGTTTCTGGCTCTTTGATTTATTAAATGAGACTCGGTGACATTTTCTTCCATGCCATAATGTGTAATGATTCATTTATTCTCCACCACTAATTTTTAATGTTGCAAAAGACGTCAATTGTTTGGGTTACATTTGGGCCACTAGAAAGAAAAAAACAAATGTCATGGTGCGTGACGGAAACAAAAAGTTACTTATGCTGCCTCTCACCATGTATACGAGCGCACGCGCATGTGTGTGTGTGTGTGTGTGTGTGTGCGTGTGTGTGCGTGTGTGTGTGCGTGTGTATTAGGCACAATCCCTGCTGAGTTTATGAGCAGAGAATCCCAGCACATTAACTAGTATTGATCGATGTCCCTTCTGGTTTTATAGCATGCTTCAGCTCTTTATTGTCATGCCAGCTCTTTTGGTTCAACCATTAAAACCTTTTAGTAACATTTCTGGATGTTAGGAATTGCATAATGTACTCTTTTAGGTTGGCCTGGGTAGGCAGCTGGTGCTCTTGTTTTTTTCTTTCTTTTTTTTTTTTTTTTTAATTTAGTTTTTAAAAAGCCATTGTACGCTTTCCATATGGCTTTGTGTCTCTGAACTACTCGGTTGACTTGAGAACCACAGTGAAATGCCTTCAGATTGATGTGTTCAGCAGCTGTGTCTGCTGCCTGCAGATTTAGTTCAGTGGGTGGAATCAAATACTTTCCCCATCGTTCTTTTTCTGCAGTGATTTGTATGTCGTTATTGCATTCCTACACACATGCTCGCTGATTACCAACACTATGTATGTATTGGTCTTTGCTGATTTAACAAGTGCTTGCAGGATGCATGACACATTTTCTTCCCTCTGCGATACTGTAGCTCAGAATACATAAACAACTTTTCACTTAGCTTATTAGCTCGGAGACCCAGACCCGCGGCCATTAATGATCCTTTCAACTCCGCACGCAGTCTTGTTTCCAAGAAATCCTAAAGAAGCATTTCTGCCTGTTACATAACAGCGCTACTCCCCCTCACACCAACTCCAAGTTAATTTACGGCCAAGTTCTTGGCCCCCTGATTATTGTTTCAAGATGTTTCACATTGAAAACCAAACACCAAAACAAGTCTTCTGGTTTTACAAGGTGTCTGATAGTTTTAGGAAAGTTAAGAGGGGAAACACAATTAGGTGCAGCAGAAAGGCAATTGTTGGAGTGCTGACCTCACTCATGGCAGGTATATGATCTGGCCCAGTGCGCCGGGATCTTTGCGCTTTTGACTGACATATTAACACTTTTTAAAGGCCACAGGCTTTTCGCAGGGCTACTGCTTCATGTGGCTGGTATGTGAGCGAATTAACCTCATCAAGAAGCAAGTAGCACATGCTTTTCAAACCCCAGGGAGAAATGTTACAATTTACGATTTCCTATTTGCTGCTTCAGGCTCACACGTACTCGGGTGTCCTGTGCATATTTTGTGAGCCGTGCAGATTCTACATGAAACCCGCGTGCACTGTCCACAGACGGTTGAGATTTCACGGTCAAGCGTTACTGGTTTCCTATATTTTTCGTGACAAATTCCTTCATTTTCCACGATTCAACTCTTCCTTATTCAGTGTCTGAGTTATTTCCTCCCAAGTATTTTTCCATCTCTGAAAGTCCTTGTGTTCTCTGATTGGTGTATCTTGCAAATTTTTGTTCTAATTTCTTAAGACACCCTTCAATATTGGACTCCATTTCATCCACAAGATGGCACCGATTCTCAACTTTATCAGCTCGGAGAAGCACACGCAATAGTTCGACGAAAACATTGTTTCCTGCCGAGCTTTTTGCTACGGTTCGCTCTCCGACACGTACTCATGGAGGTGCCTCGCCACTGAAGTATATCTTGTCTGCTCTTTTTCATTTGTGCTTTTAGGATACTTTTAATTTATTTAACTTTGGGAACATATTCAAAATGTCTTCGGACACCACTTTTTGTAGGACTATTAAAAGATCCGTGCTGCGTTTATATTAAGGGCAATTTGGGTTCACTTTTTTTTGGATTAGGGACAAATATTGGTTATGGAAATGAAAGATGAAGGTTATTTTGCAATGACATTTGGTATGTTCACTTAAAGTACCTCAGGTGGCCTAAACATCCATAGTCAAATGACCCTAAGCAAAGATTGATTAGGTAACAAGATACATCAGCATCACCAACAATGTAAAGTTGCTTCAGGTTCCACTGGTGACAGAAGGACGGCTGCAAAACACCAAACAACATAATTTTTAGCAACCGGATTTCTTCTAAGTGTTGATTCATGTTGAGCCACAGAGCCTATTGTTGTTTTTAACCAACTATGCATCATAGTGGTTTACGGCTTGGCTGGACCCAGGCACATCTTCCATTCGTAATCGTCTGTGACTTTGTGAAGATTTGCTTTCATTCATTTTTTGAGAGGGAGTTTCCAGTGTTTGTATTATGTTGAAAGAAAAAAAGAAGAAAAAAAACAAAAAAAAACTCCCAAGAAGAGAAAATGAAAGACTTTTTTTTTTAATTGCACCCAGAATGTTTTCATTCATATTGGGGAGGTATGTCTTTGCCAGATGTAAGTTGGCAGACAGACAAGGTCTAAATAGGTGGTCTGGATTCTGTATATAATACTAAAAATCCCTACATGATGCAGAAGATTAAAAACAATAACTACTCTTGAACTGAAAAAAGTCCTACTTGGTGAATCTGTTTGTACAAAAGTGTTTTATGTTCGACTTGAGAGTGATTTGTCTGTGTGAGCCTGTGCATGCAATGCTCTGTTTATGTTTTCATATGAGAGTTGTTTATGCACTTGTACAGAGAAGAGAGGAATGCCAGGGGCTCCAACTCTCTCATGTGACAGAGAAAGGACCAAGGACAAGGCTACTTAACAGTAAAAACACAAATAAGGCATTTTATATGGAGAGAGATAAAAATGTTCTTAGCATAGCATAAATGAAGTTGGCATAGCACAATAAAAGAGGAAGGTAGAAATAGAAATACAGCTGAAATCGACTGAATTTCCAGCATTGTAGCACAGCTAGCATCTGTGTTAAGTTAGAAAAGCAGTAGTTTTAATCTCCTGAGTCTTATCGCCGTAGCTAGACAGCTACCATAGCCAACTAGCATCCTGTTCACGTCTTGGAAACACATAAAACCGGGTGACAATCAAACATTCCTACCAAAGAAACAGCACCTGTGCATTTTTGAGCAATCATAAACGCTTTTCCGATTACAGACAAAGCGATGAGTTTTTTAATTTACTGCAAGTCATCACAAAAACAGATTATAAAAATACAGAAGTTATATCAGAAGGCATAGTTATTCAACCCCATCCTAACTCCCCAGCTGCCCATATCACTTCATATCAGGTCAGACTCTGTTAATATTTCATATGGGAAAAGTAGAAGGCTGTTTTTAAAACACCATCAGAACTGGTGCTTTGGCCAGACCCAGGTTTGAACTTGCTGCTAATTCTTCTCTGGATGTGAGATCTACTTTTAAAAAATGTCCCAACTGCTTGAAAACACTGTTTCCCATTCACATTCAACTGCAAATAAAACTAGACAGCAACTGTCAATCTTACCGCTTGACTGGATACATTTTTTTAATTACTTAAAATTAGGTATTCAGTGAACACTGTATTGTTTTTTGCTGATTTGAAACAGCTGGGAGGTGTTTAAAAGTTCAGCTGCTCACACTGTTTAAGAGGTTCAAGTTTTAACCTCTGGTCAAAACAGTGAAATAGCTGAACTAAAGCAGCTTCACATATGTTCTGGACACGTGTGGGTGTGTGTGTGTGTGTGTATGGGAAAATGAAAATATTGAATTTAAAAATGCAACCCAGAACTAAATAAATTAATGTGAATTTATTTATATTTCTTTGATCCACTGACGTCCTCGTCTCAGTCATTTAATTCATCTGGCCAGACGGCTTTGTGTTTGGAACAGACAGTGGTCAGCATCTGGAGAAGTAGCCCTGGTGTCTGCCTAAAGTTATGTGGAGAGGAGAGAGGACTGGAAGATTCATGTGAAGGGGTGGTAGTTCCAGAGCAACTCCTCTAAAACAGTGGGCATTCAGCAACAGCTGCCACCTTTAAATAGAAAAAATAGGCCATAAATCTCCGAGGTTTAGGGTGGATGGAGAGAGTGACAGAGAACAAAGCCAGGATAGTGTTTGATGGAGCAGGACGGAGGAATAAGTAGAGAAAGGTGAAGGGCAGAATTTGATGGAGTGAGGAAAAAGAAGAGAAAAAAGGTGGGGAAAGTATTTGTGAGAAATACCTGAAGCAGAGACAGATCAGAAACAAAGGGAGAGCAGATGAAGACGAACAGACAGATGGAGACGTTCTGCAAAGTCATTGCTGCAGCAGCAGAACGGATCGCATGAAACGGTCGGCAAGCTGGCCGCTTCAGCAAAGTTGGAAAACAGGACACTAAGGCCATTTTACCTGTGCTCCTTCACTTCCCCCTTTATTCCATTTTCTCAGTTAGGAAAGTACAAAGCCAGCAGGTGTGTATAAAAAAAAAAAAAAAAATGGGCCACTTGCTTTGTGATCGTTGCACCTTGTTTCCAAGGTGACCGGGTTTATGTCTTTGGGGACGGCCTGCCTGCGCCGCGTTCAAGAGTGAAATAAGGCCAAGACGCACCACCTTCTCACAAGATGTGGGGATGTACCGCTAAAGAAGCGTGGCATAAAACTTAAAAGTTTATTATCCATTTTAGGGTCAGAGTGTTCTGCTCAGTCAAGATCAATGTGAACAACCGTTTATAAATCTTCTTTCTCCGTCGGCTGGTCTTGTGATTTACTCATCAGTATATGGCACAAACCCCTCTGCCAGACATTTACGACTCGAAGGCCTCAAAGTCCCACAAGATGTGGAGACTATTATGGTCTATTCACACTCGATTGCCTTTATGAACTGCCAGCGCCTTCACACACAAAAAAAAAATATAATAATAATAATGGAAAACAGATGTAAGGAGGATAGAAAGTGACACTCGGGAAGAGAGGTGAGCTTTCAAAGCAGCAGGAGGTGAGATTTGCGGGAGAGCACTTGTGATGTTCGTGTGTTAAGTGGTAATTGTAATTGTCAGATGCAATCAAGCTGGACCAAAGACCAGGAAAAACTGAACAACAGCAGGAAGTGACGTAACGACGTGTTTAGGCACGAGATCGCAACGCCACAATTCTCCTCATGAGTGCGAAGCCTCACCATGGTGGCAGCTTTGTCTGGTTGCTGGCACCGTGTGACTTGTCCTGGTAAAGTAAGCTCAAGCTATTTTTATGAGACCTGGAAATTGATGTGAGAGCTTTACACTTGTAACTGTATGCTTATGTTTGACAGACTTTAATTTGGAGTAAGAGGGTAGGCAATTATTCTCAGTCTGACCTGTTGTCTTAACGGAGTCAGATAATAAATACTTGGGTGAGCTGACTGACAGCAAAGGCAATGAATAAGACCCAACATTCTGCAGAAACAGATACATAAAGACAGACAAGACATAAATAGTTTGCAATCACCTTGAGAACAACTTTTGATATCTTACACACAAGAAGTTGGTCTCTGCTTCAGAGCTTCCTATTGCCACTAGGTTTTAGACGTTTTTTTCAAATAAATTCGGACCAGATCTGATCAACCCTGGTTTAAGTCCAAAGTATTTTTTGACTAATCGAAGCTAAACTGAATGATTTGACACTGAACGGAGATTTTTCAAAATACAGTTTAGGATTTATGTGACCATTTTTCTATGCGATTTGCGATGCTTTTTGGCATTAAAATATGACAGCCATCGACACCACAAAAGGTTGCTTTGTCTAATCCGCACAGGAGCGTTCTAAAGTAATTGCATTATTACTTCCTCAAATCTCGTTAAATTAATCTCTCTTACTGTTTTTGTGAACCCAGATATCGAGTTTTGTCCCATTTGGTGAGCTGACTGTGCCCCTAGTTACAAAAGAGGTAGGTGTCAAATGATAACGTTTGGTGAAGTTTTGTCTATTTTTCCACACGATTGTTTTTTTTTTTTTTCAACATTAACGACTGCCTGCCATATCCCACACGATCGTACGTTTTATTATGAACGAGTGAGCAGGACAGAGCTGAGATTGTGTTTTGTATTTTGGGATGGTAAGGGAAAAAAAAGCATGACGCAGCAGCTGTTTGGTTGGGTCACGTAATGTAATGTTTACTGCTTGTCTCATAATTGGTTACTCTATTATGTTTTTATGGTGTAAAGTCCTTTGAATTGCCTTGTTGCTGAAATGTGTTATACACTATAGCCTGACTTTTTTGTTTGCGGTTTTTTTTTTTTTTTTTTAACTGTGAGTTAAACCACAAGGCAAGTTTTAATGATCCCCTCATTCATCCCCACATGTCGCTAATCGCACTGGGGTTGAAACCAGCTTTTTGTTTTCACACGAGCAATTAAGGGCAAATGAGGAGAGTAATGAATGTGACCACAGAGTCCAATACTGTCTCTCTGAAAGAATGTAAATAACTTTCACAAATTTCCCTGCAGATCTCCACAGCCGTTATTACCCATCTGAATATCTAAACTGTCTTAACTGGACAATCGTTTGCTCTTGATTTGTTTACATGAACATGTCTGATGCTTTTAATTCTTAATGTATAAGCTTACAGGTTCACAGTTCAATCTGGGACACACACACGCACACACACACAAAGTTTATCTCATCATCCTCCAGACATTTTGTCTGAAGCAGTCCTGCCCTGACATCCTCGAGGGAATGCCGTTAAGTCGGAAAAACCTCTACAGTCTCTCTCGGTTGGTCCACACATGTGAGCGGTGTCGTAAACCGTCTGTTGTTGTTTATTATGAGACATGACAAGGAGATGAAAAATGTTTAACCCCAAAGTTTTTTTTTTTTTTCTGCTTCCCAGCACTGTTTTCTTTTACGTTTCTTCATCTTTTAACTTTCAGTGATAATAAATGCATTTTTAAAAAAAAGTTAAATCAGTCTTCTCTTACCTTGACCTAGAGCCACTGAGGCCAGAAAAGAGAGCAGTAGTGGCAGCTTAGTTAATTCCAACATTGTGCTGATGGTGTGATCACGGAGTCGTCATGGATACGAGATGAAGAAGAAGCAAACAACTGGTTCTGCTGCACTTGGTCAGGGGAAGTGGGCTTCGGATCCTCAGGTGTGGGTGATGCTGCCGGTCCTGCAGAGTCTCGCCGTGTCTCCTCCTCGTGTGGGTTGGAGACAGGAGCTTTTTAAAAGAAGGGGCATCAGGAGTGCACACCAATCCAGCCCCTCTCTCTTTACCATTGGTTAGTGGAATTTAACATCTGGGTCCCCCATATCATTGTCCAGAAAGAAAAAAAAAAAGAAAAAAGAAACGACGAGGGCCTGCTCGGGGTAGAGGGGAGAAAGATGCACACAGTCAGTGGGCCAACAAACTAAGAGGTTTGCTTTCCCCTTTGTTCAAATCCATATCTCATATTTCATCTTTCTGACTCAACCGCAGCTTAATTTAGGAATTTGATCTTTTATTACTCGTGGGCCGAGCCTCCTTTGCAACAGAGTTGTTATATTTGTCCTGTGAACAGGTGTGTGCACATGTTTGTTTCCTTCTTTAAACTTCCATTCTGGTTCCTGTCTCTATCTTGTTAAACAGTGAAGCATTCTCTAAAATTAGATCATCCCAAAAAAGAATAATAATAATAATAATCTATGCTTATTATGATCTCATCTTGCTTTTTTTTTTTTAATGTACAAAATGGCTTCAATGCCCATCATTAAATATAGCTGTGGTCTGCTTAAGTATACATGAAGACTACATTTTCTTTAGTTGTCACTGTGGCTCGCTCTCACTGCCCCCATCTCCTCCACTCGCTCTCGCCACAGCCAGATGCTGCTGCTTCCCCCCCTCACCCTCCTCTGGTTCAACTTCTGGTTCAGTTTTGTAACTTTTTAACAGTTGCTGATTGCGCGGTGATGCACTGCCAGAGAGTGGAAGTGGCGTCATATGGCATGCCATTCAGGAAAAAGTCCTGAGAGCACAGACGCGAGACGTGCTTATGAGGTGCAATGTACGCGGGCTTGTTTTAAACACGTGTATTTGCTCAAGAAAGTGGTGGAAATTAAAAATACTAATTTAACTCAGCTCTTTTATAAATCCCACTTGGCTTGACATTAAAACCGGGTTAAGCAGCAACAGCTGAAGGAATGCTTCCCCTGTTTTTAGCTTGACAAAAGTTAAAGAAAACGCTATAGTTGAATGTAGAAATGCAAAATGATGTTAACCGTTGAAGACTTTATTGCTAAATGAGTCCCAGATGGGCATCTGACTTGATTGTGGCTATTGTGTAGATAGTGTATAAATACCATTGTTTCATATGATTATGTGCGATAAACATAGTCTTCAAAAAATTCAATATTTTTCACTCAACCATGAATTTCCTTACTTTGAGAAAATAGGGAGCATGCTATTGTGTATGTGTACTTAATATCCCTAATGAATATGTACCAAACTATGTGTATAAGATATTTATAGAAAAACATAAAGTATGATTAGAAGTGTAAATAAACAGTTTACTGCAAAAGCTATCGCTGCATCTGAAATATGCGGCAGCCATGTTCGATTTTGAACTCTGCGTTAACGAGCTGACACGCCCACTTGGATTTTCTGCATCGTGTTTGTTTTTTTGATGAAAAAAAAAAATTGAGTCCTGTACAAAGCTGAAGATCACAGTTATAATGCTTTAACTAATATAATCAGCTATTTTCCAAAATAAAAACAAAACAAAAAAACAGAAGGGTAATCATGATAGGAGTGTCTTTAGAGTGTTGATTCCACCAAATACACATTCTGGTTAGCACCTTTGAATGTTTTATTTTTATTAAACACTGTATTGGCTTCTGCAAACAATTAAGAACAACAACCAAAATCAGATAAATGTTTATGTATGGTAGCCAAATTTAACAGACTATTAGATGAAGTGAATACTCTTGATCAATAATGACAAAACAATGCCCTGCCGGGAAGCTTTGGATCTTTCCATGACAGTGAATGGCACTTGGACGCGTGCAGCTCTCCTAAGTGTTGCAGCAGACGGAGTTCCCCGTATGGCAAAGTTATTCCTTTGAAAGCTGTTTCCATGACATTTCAGAGTTTTCCTTTTAGTCTTTCCAAACGACCTCTTCATAGATTTACTCAACATTAATCCTTATATATAGAAAAAATGTTTATAAATGTTTGCAACTGGACCAAATCAGTTAATGCTGAACCAAATGCCACAAGATACAAAATGTCTGGATTAAAATGGTGAAAATGGGGTAAGGTTTACCTCGCCATGCACCTTATTATGGCTTATTTGATTCATTATGGTATTGTTAGCACATTATTATGTGGAGTTTAAATCTCCTAGTTGAGAGGCAAAAGCTACAAATTATTTATTCTCCTGGTTGGCTAAAAGTTAAAAAGATTTTTTACTAAGCAAGATGGTGGTTTCTAATTGGACAGAAGACAACAAAAAAATGTAAAAGATTATATAAAAAAATACCATGAAATTATTTATATCCTTCTCAATAATTGCTAAAAAAAAAACCGTTTTCATCATTAGAGCAAACAAGCCCTCCTTGCTGATCGACTTTTTGACTGTTTCCATTTTGAAAATTTGTCACAGTGCCACAATTTTTTAAGATTTAGGCAAAAAGCTAAGTCTTTGACCAGTGAAATTTCTTACACAAATAAGACTCTGAATTAGCTCCTCCTTCAGCCAAACCACAGCCAATGAAAATGCAGGAAATCATCTAAATCCTGGCACAGGATTAACTTTCCATTGCAGTGTTTGAAATTATTTCTCTATTCTCTGCAGCAAGCAGGGGTTGCAGTTTACTGCACCTTGCATCAGAAGCAGAAGAAAACTTCTTCAAGGCGTATGGAGGTGAAATGACAAGCGCTTGTGTTGCCCCCAAAGCGACTTTCTGATGCCACCCTGGGCATCTACCCATATGTCCTATATCCAAACCCACCACGCACAGTCTGCTCCTAAACATTGGAAAACAGCTGCCGTTACATTTGACTGTATAAATTTATATCAATCAAGGACTCCGGTGTTTATTACTCACCCGCTCTGGTGATGAGCACCACTGACACTGTAACGACAGACCCATTGTTGCCTGAGAGAGTCTTGGACGGACATTAAAGACTGGGCCACTGACAGTTCAGAGATATTTCCACAGTCATTTCCCAATTGCTTTGGACAGTGCAGAGTGAACAACATATAAACATTCCTTTTCACTGACTGCCTACACCCACTCACACATGTGCACACTCACCAGGCATTAGTGCATTAGTATGCTGAAGAAGCTCCTAAGGTTGTATAAATACACATTACCTCAGCCGTAAACAGCACAGGAACCTCCGTCTTAAGTCATTCTCACCGAAAGCTGCAGCGCTAGCCTCCACACGGACAGATCTTCTTCTTCTTGGGCTGATTATAGGCCGATCTCACCTGTTTACAGCTTATATTAACAAACCAAATCCAGTTGGGAGCAGAAAAAGGGGCGCAACCATATGAGTTCTTTTCAAGAAGCCCGGCTTTAATTGTTGCAATATGCTTCTGTTTCAAACTCAATGAATCAGTGGCCATTATTCAAACGCTCGAATGCACATTACTTCAATATCTGATTACTTCAGTGCTTGTGTTACTCTAGTCGGGTCCCCACATGGGGATGGGAGAGCAACCTAATTGAAGACTTACTGTGGCCTGCACCTGAATGTTTTTACGTTTTGTTACATCAGAACCACAAACTTCGACATCTGCTATTGATACTTTTGTGACAGACCTACACAAAGTTATTATGAATGCTGATAGAAAAAAATATTCGTAGTTTCCAAAGTTGTACAAACATATAAGTCCTTTTCACACTTTGACCCCTAAATATATGTTTTAATTTGAGTAAATACAACTGTGTTCCTCCACTTCAAAGTTGTGTGGTTGACTGTGTTGGTCTTTCGTGAAAACCAAAGATGAATAAATCTTGTAGTATATAAGCAAATGTACTGAATGAACATTCCAAATATTGTGTTGTTTAAAGTTAATATTGCCATCATTTACGTCTGTTTTTAGAGGCAGCTCTGAGAAAAACCCAAGTACATGTTTGAATTATTGTCATTATATTAGTGAAAAGGGTTAAAAACACCAGTCACGTTGCGCTTCCTGAAATTGGTCAGATTTTTTCTCTTTTTTTTATTGATCAACAAGAAATATCTGAACGTTTTGTAAAAGCAAAATGCATTAACTAAAAGAACGTAGTGGCAAGTTTAAAAATGACCAAACAATCAAAAGAACACAAATATATATAGTTTTATATATTTATACCCAAAACGCCAACCTACACCACGTTATTTTAGCAGTACACTGAGGGAGAAGGGACCACAGAAGGAGTACATGAGAACATAAAAGCTTCGGGGTATCTTGGGGAAAAAAAAAAAAGAAAAAAAAAATCCAATGACTTTAATGATAGAAAACTTGTTTTTTTTGTTTGTTTTTTTCTTTGCCAATTCTGGAAACTGGAAAACGGTGGAATGCTACAGCTCTGACACGTCGACTGACAACAAACTCCTCATGCCATTTCCTAAACAGACACGACTCGAAGCCATTGCTCTAAGATTCATCCTTTTACAGCAGCTCAACAACACATTTGGCTAATGTGCATTTTGGATCTAAACAGCCGAGATGTTGACGTTAAATTACAGTAACAACCTATAAAATGCGACCGAGGGCAGAGTGGTTACACCAGCTCCCATGTTTCCGTGCGTTACAGTTCCAGGAGACAGTCCGTGCCAGCGTAGTCTGGGAGATTAAGCTCATATTTTTTCTGAATGTCATAGGGCAGGAAGCGTCCAGCCAAGAAATGCTTCCCAGAGAAGTTTAGCGCGCACTTCTTTGGTGCCATGAGTGAGATGAGAACTTCTGGGTTTATCCCATCCTGACTTGGTTCCTCTGCATCCCAACCTGGGGAAGACAAAATGTTAGTATTTGCATGAAAGTTGCTGAAGTCGAACTTTGATGAACACAGACTAAGCTAACAGCAACGCAAGATTTATTCTTCACGTCTGAAAGCAGACCTGGAAAACTCCGTTTTGGAAGCCAGGGTTCCCAGCTGGGTGCCCTGCGGCTCATTTATCCTGCTTTGTTTGTTGGCCTTAAGTCAGAAGCACATTATTAAAACCTTACCTGAGGGCACGTCCACACTGACAATGGGAATCTTGATTTGCTTTAGGGTGACCAGGATGCCAGAATATGGCTCCTTAATATTGGATGAGTCTGCCTCCAGGCCTAGCATGGCATCGATCACTAGGTTGTAGGCATCATTAATGAGTTGCACCTGAACAAAGAACAAGTCGGAGTGAATAATATAGTTTTAGTTCAATATAGTAATAATTCAAACAGAACATTTAGCCAAAGTCAAACTTTTTTTTTTCTCCAACTCCATCCTCTAATGGTAAGGTTGTTTATTGGAATCTAACACACACGCAAAACGCACTCTGGTGGGATAAAAGTAAATATTTTCCATCCATTCCTAAGATATATTTATGTTTTGATGTCTAATCTTTTTTTTTTATCTGTGTTTTGGTGTGAGAATAATTTAATCGCAGGTAAACCATTAGTCCTGCTTCAACAATTAAACTAGAAATACAACAAAAAATGCATGTTAATTTTTTTTATTTATTTTTTTTTAGAATGTCCAGTTATCCATTGGCTATTGTAATCCCTTTTGGCTGATAAAACTTCAGTGATACGGTTCTTACAGCCATTTACAAGAGTTCGAGGAATGTTCACTCCAGTTCTCGCTTTCAGCCGTGAGATGTTTTAAGAGTTTCACATAAAACTCCAGGACTTAATCCATTTCTTAATTCTCAACCAGGTACTAGTGGTCCTACTTGTATTTTTTTATTTTTTTTTTAATAATTGTCATGTAATAGGGCCCATTTCTTCTTCAGCTGTAATTTTTTATGCACTTATATCAACAGCAGCAAGAACCTCCAGTTAGTTTCATGATGACATTTTTAGGATTTTAAGAGTTTTTTTTATCATCTTCTGGTCTGCTCTCATGATGGCCATATGTGGGCATGTTGCCAGTTGTTTTGAATGACCATTAACTTTTATATTATTTTTCACACAGTAAAATGGCTGATTTAAAAGTTTTTTTTAGATCGTCTTTATGAATCGGATCCTAGACACTTACAGTCTTATGCCTTGAGGCCTCAGGCAGCTCTTTCAAAACCAATTAAATGTCTGTGTTATTAAAAAAAGGCAAACCACATTCAAAATGCTAATATTGACTTTGTAGCTTTCCCAAGGCTTAAGCAAAATGAGACACCAAAACCACCAGGAGCCTGTCACAAATACTTGAATTTTAACACAGTCCATAGATGACAAAAAAAAAACACACACATTTGGTTTTTTGTGTTTTTTTTTTTTGTTTTTTTTGAGAATGAAAATATAATTAAACTTGATTTAAATGCACAGATTAAAAAAATACTTTAACTTGCTTAAAGTTTTAATTTAAAAACTTAATAAGGAAGAGCAGTGAGATATGATGAGCTGTGGCAGCTGCAGCAGTTGTAGTGTTCGTAGTATTTGTGGTAGTCACAGTAATAGTAGCGGTAGTAATAATAGTTGCAGTTTTGGACAATGGCAGCCTCAGTACCACCCATACATGTACAGGATTTGAAATAAGTTTCAAACTAAACCAACTGTAACCACAAATGGAAAACAGTTTGGTAGGACAAGGTTGAAGGTCTTGCAAAATGTACTCTGTTAAACGGCTACTGACCTCCGTAGGGAGATAGGAGAGGAAAGGGATGTCCATCTTCTCACACTGAATTGTGAAATCCTGGTGCAGGCTGTGAGAGGAACGTTTCGGGTGATAGACGGTGGGCTCATAATCCTGCACCAGAAACAGAAAAACATGAAGATGGAGAACAAGAGAGAAAAAGGTTTTTGCCAATGCTCTCGGGACTCGGTGTGGAAAATTTCTCGGTGCACACTTGACCAGCAGTTCACTGCGGGGAGAAAATACTATTGCACCCTGATCAGAAGTTGTGGTTTCAACAGTCTGTTTTCTGCATGAAAATTCCCGTAATAGCTGGAAGCTGAGAAGAGTAGAAATCCAGACACCTTCTGTCTGAGAGGTGTGTGATGCTCAGCAGGAAGCACCTGTGACCATGAATTTTTCACAGTCACAAAGATAAATCTTTAAGAGTCAGCAGAATGAGTGCGAGTTAAACTGTGTCGGTTCGTGTTTAAATTTCCCTTTCCCCTTACTGTTTTTACATTAAGGGTGACTTTGTCGACATCTTACTTTCACGTAAACTTTTAAACACAAGTATCCTATGATGTGCATCTACCGAGGCCTTTCAGGTGAATGACAAAAGCAATCCTAAAGTGCATCGAGTTAGGTCTAGGAATATCTGGATTATGATCTTAAGGACACTTTTCTTTCATTTAAATACGTGGCAGCTTATATTTATGTCAAATGTTAATTCCATTATTCTACAGAACACTATAAGACTTCAAGAGCATTTTAAGTATCAAAGTCAGCTTTATAGAGGAATTGGACACATATAGACATAGAAATATGTAAACTCTACAGTAGACAAAAAAAATAAAAACACACTTCTTTTTAAATGGTTGGCTAAATAGCACAAATTGTGCATATTTTTGTTTACAGGTAGAGTATCAGACTGCTCTCCCAATAAGGTGTTCTTCGTGTCCATCAGAGAGGAAGCTCAGAACAAGAAAGTCTTTCTGTGGAGGTTGGTTTTTGCAAATAGCTCTTTGTTCAACCGACGGGTACAGTTTGTGTCCAGGATATGTGGGTTCTGCAGAGATATATCTCAGTCCTTTGATGTGGGAACAGAAACAGCATCTTATTTGTTGTCACATTAGAATGATGCAGTGTTAAGTGTTTGGGTTTAACCTCATCTGCCCATTGAGAGTCCAGCTGGTGGTGAAAATGCTCTTGTCAGTACACCAGACCATAAAATAGCATGCCGAGTCACACTGGTCCGTGCCACTCAGTGGGAACAAGGCAAAAGAGCACAGAATAACCGCAACACGGTTTTTCCTGTTAACGTGGCTCTGTGTTAATGGTCCATTCCCTCTTGGTGTTTGTTCTGAGGATAACAGATTCAATATATCTCCCAGTAAGCTCACAGCAAGTACACTTAGTCTGTATCTGTGGTTCCTATTTGAGCTAATACCAGAACTGGCAGTGAGTGTTGGTTTGGTATTTTGAGACGTGGCAAATATAGCTTGGTTCATGTACACTCACAGCTTCTATGGCATATTTCCACCAAAACTCTTTTGTTTGTTTTTTTTGTTTTTTTACCCAATGTATTGAAATTTTCCATATGAATTCATTTTGTGAGTTAAATTACGTAGGTTCGTGTTTGAATTGCCCTTTCCCCTTACTGGGAATTACCGTTGAGCAGAAAACATAGAAAAAAATAGATTTTGTCAGGGTTAGTCACTGGACCTGGCATTTGTTTGACCTGAACAGAAGTTGCAGGCTGCAAATCCAGAGAAACTGAAGAAGAACTCTTAATGACTGTTTGCAGAGTCATTAAGACAATAGCCAGGAAAAATGGTACAGAAAAGCTATTTTCCCGTAAATGTTCACATTCACCAGCGCCAAGCTTCCAGCCCTTGAGGGATGATGGTGCTTTGTAGAGTTTAGTTTTCAAACACACGACATTAACAGTAACAGTTTGTCATTTTCGTGTAAAAAATGACCAATTAAAACGACACACGACATTAAAAGTAACAGTAAGTCATTTTTCTGTAAAAACAATACAATTTTCCACATGTAATAACGTGTCTTCTTTAAATAGTGTGTGCAACCTTCTGTCATTTACTTAACCCAGCATTAAAATGTAATTCATGTGTAAAATATAAGGGACTAATATTATGGAATTTCAACAAAGAAATATAATTCACTGAATAGTGAACTGCATTGGCTTATGTTGCAGAATTAATCTTTTTTTTTACTTTCAAAGTGTATTAGCTTTAATAAAAACATATATGTACTTTGTTGTGCTGAATTGTGTTTTCTTTCATATCAATGAGGAACCTCATGATTTACACAGGAGTCTGAATAAAGGTTGACATGTTTGTGCGACATGCAAATGTTGGACATTTCACATTCATTTCCATACTTTGTCTAATTACATTTACAGCTCTGCGTCAGGTGTGTGTGTGTGTGTGTGTTACGTGTGTGCGTGTGTGTGTTCTCGTGCATGCATGTTTCTCTCATTCTGGTGTGCATTGTCCTGTTGACAGGGATCTCCTCACACTTTAAGCACATGTACTCTTTCACACAGACACTGATCTGCTGTTCAAAGTTAGCGCCGTTTCTCAACTCAGACAAGCATGATCCCCGTTCAGCTGTGCTGAATTGTCTTTTAAAAACCAGAGAAATGAAAATGTATTTATGTAGCACAGGGTCAAATGAAAGCAATGTATCACATATATACCCTTGAATATCTACGTTTTGTTACGTTTTAACTCCACACGGATGAAGCTAAAACTATTCTGCTTCAGGAGTTCTGGGATGAACATATTTACAAAGATTTATATCTTTAATGGAAAATGTACGTTTGTTGTGTAATTTTGGCTTAATTGAGGGTATTGTAATTTTTAAAGTCTGTATACTCCAGATAACAGTTATTCAATTACTAAATTAGTTGATGATTATTTCAAAGTTTTAATATTTCATTGAACACAATTAATCCAATTTACTGCTTCAGCCAAAATGGAGAGTTTTCAAAAAACCACCGTATCAAAATCTTTGTTTATTCATTCTTGTGATGAAATCATATGAGAGGATTTGGAAGAGAAGACTCCATAAAGACGAATTTGCCTGCTTAAATCAAAATCCCCCAAACACGTTTGTAACTTGAAACTGTCCACGCACAGTAAATCTACCATATCTGAGAGTTGCGTTATAGTGAATGAATGGACTCCATCCTAAGCCAAAGATCTTCAGACTTCACCTCTGACGCTTCTCCACTAATAAAGTCAAGGACTAAAACGGGATAACATCGCACATTTAATACGAGAGACGCTAAAATTGTCAGCGATATATGGAAGTGATGGATCGCTGCTCTTAAAATAAATTGTCTTGACATGTCAGTCAGTGTGCGAGCTCCAGAAATAACTCCAACATCGCACCGGGTGGGTGCGGGGGGGAGTGAGGCAAAGCTTCAAGACGCTTTTAATGGGAGTAACAATGGCATGATATCATCATGACTGTCTGAGTGCCCTCGCAGAGAGTGTAATGGGATAACTGCTTCAAGCCGTTTACAGGAGCCGAAATGAAATTCTGTAAAGCACTTAGGGCCTGTATACAGAATCCCCTGTTAGTCGTGACACACGTTAAAGTTTGGAGATTGTTTTTCATTTGTCTGAATGACTCGCCAGGCTGTTTTTAAGACCGTTTTAACGAATCATTTCTCAGACCCACATTAGTCACTTTAATATGTTTGGTTTGTATTTACTTACGAATATGCGGAGATGTCGGGCACACACTAGGCCGATGGAGCCATTTTGATCTGGACCGCAGATCACCAGCACTGTCGGTTGCTTCTTTGATAAAGCACTCAGTGGATAGGCCTGAAGGGGAGACATAAATGTGAAAGATAAGTAAAGCAAGGGAGTGCTATTTTTCTTACATAGCTCAAATTCTCGCTCTACGGGAGATCTTTCCTGCCCACAGTCATCACAATCTCGACTCTGAAGAAACTTGGTTAGCATGAGTTATAACAACAATTGTTTTAACTAAAAAGTACTTTTTAATAGAATCAGTTGAACTGAGTTGAATCGAGGGCTCCACGTTGGCGCAGTTGAGCTAAAGAAGAAACATGTCAACAAGAAATAACAAAAAGCCCCAAAACAGAACCATGAGGATCGCCACGGAGAAATCAGTTTGAAGAAGACCTGTAATTTGAAGCAGCCACGTGGAATCAGTGATTTCAGATCTGGTGGTCTTTTGTATGAACGGTTTAGGTAAGACGAACAGTTCAATTCCCTGTGCCACTTTACACCCGAATATTATTTCAGACTCTTTTAATTGACCGCCAACAGTCGTTATTGAGATGTATTAAGAATGTTACATTTTTCCAAAGCAGCAGTTAGCCGTGCAACCGTCATCTTCTCAAGAATATTGGTGCGAAATGCTAAAGAAGTTCAAAACTAGAGCATCAGCTCGGTTCTGGCACTCTCACCTGTGGTTCTCATTCAGCACGGGTTATCCGATCTTTACCTCAGGCTCTTCATCATTCTTTAAATATTAGGCCACAGAATGCTGCTGCTGCTGCTGCCAGAGGAGGCTGAAAATGGCACCAGCTACACTGTGTCTATGAGAGACAGTCTATTATCATTAAAATAACCCTGGCAACAGTGGAAAAAATTCCAGTTCACTCTTCACGGGATGCCTCTGTATATATAACACACCTTCTGTCTCCATCCCGACTGCTGTGGGCTGCTGGCGTCTGTCTTGTTTAGTGGCTTCAGTCTCCCTTGTAAATCAGCCCGCACCTTCTTAAGGCAGACAGGTATTCACCTGCGGGGCTGTCTTCCTGAGAGACCAATCTTCCGTCTCTCTCAAATAAACCAAATCGCCATGTTAGCGAGAGTGTCTTTGAGCGTATGTACACGCTCACTTTCAATAAAATGGTCCTCAGTCATTTCACTCTGACTTTCCACAGCTTCTTCAAAGTACTAAAAATTGAAAAGCAGTTCTCAATATCAGATCAAAAATAGGACACCATAATAAATTTGTTCACTTCGCTAGAACTGTTAAATCTATACTTCAAAGTTGTTAACATATATATTTTAAAAGAGTTACTTGTTTTAAAGTCGACAGACTCTTCCAGCAATAGAAACGTGTGTATCGTGAGAAGGAAGTGTCCATGGCCTAGTTCGCAGCGCTCATCCATCAAAAGCAATAAAACGTAGACGAAAATTCCTCCACTGTGTATAAAACTCATCTACCTCCATTTTCAACTCAGTCTTTCACCACGGCAGCAAGTTCATGCGGGGGAAACAGGCCATCGTCCACGTCGGATAATTGGATGGATAACAAGACTCCGAGCGCATTAACTAGAGCGATGAATCCGGAATATGGGAAAGCGGCTGTTATCTCCATCATAACAGCTCAGCGGAGAAATAACCACGGTAACTCAATGAGATCTGAGGGAGATTGTTTCGCCTGCCGTGGGCCATGTGGGATCGATCGCGGGGTTTAAATTGGGCGTCTGGGTGACGACGGAGATCAGCACACGCAATAAAAACCAGAAAGTATTCTTTGTACTTTGTAGAAACAAAGGAGTGTGATTGTTTGCTTCTCTGTTTGTCAGTAGGTTAATTATGAGGGCCCGCGTCGGTGATAATTAAACTTGGACAAAAGACTTGGTTTTGCTAAAGTAAGATATCGATAAATGAAGTTGTCAATTAAATGAATAGTGTGGCCTATTTTTAGTTCTCAATACTTTGCAGCATCACCTTTTGCTACAATTAGAGCTGCAAGTCTTTGGGGGAAAATACTTCTGCCAGCTGTGTTCATCTAGAGTGTGATACTTTTGCCAATTAGTCTTTGCGAAAAAGTTCAAGCTGAGGCAGATTTAAGAGACTGTGGGTATCAATTTTCAAGCCTTGCCTTATATTCTTATTAGGACTTGTGTTGAAACTTGTACTGGGCCATTTTCACACATGCATATGCTTTGAGCTCAACTGGACCTCTGGCTATTTAAAAGTCACTTCTTTTGAAGCTTCTAAGAGGGTTTCTTTGCCCAGTGTTTTTGATCTGTCTCATCATTCTTATCAATATCACCATCTCTGTTGAAAAAAAAGAAAGAATCACCCACAACATGATGCTGCCACCACCGCGTTTAGAAATTGGGATTATGTGTTCAAGGTGATGCGTAGTGTTTTTTTTTTTTTTTTTTCAAACAGGTCAGTATTTTAGGTTCAGGGGCACCTTCTTCATTTTTTCAAATGTTCCTTCTGCTTCACAGTAAGTAGAAGGAAGAAGTAGATTTAGAAAATCCCAAGTTTGTATTTTTGGTGTAAAAATAGGGGAAGATTTAAAAGGAATTCATTCTCTTGCAAAACAGTGTATACGCTTGTCAACAAAGCGTGTTTCTGACTATCGCTGCCATCGAGCAGCTATTTTCCTTCCGACAAACCCTCTAAATTGCTCAGAGACAAACTGTCCAACAATTGGCAAATGAGCAAAATTGTGAGGAAAAACTTTTTTTTTTCTTGTAAGTATATATTTACAAAGATGGCTGAGTAATATGTGATAAGTCAGTGCAAAAAATAAAGCAGTGCACCCCTTCGGGCATGTTCTTTCTGAGAACAATGTGTTTTTTTTTTGTTTGTTTTTGGGGTTTTTTTACTGTTTTGCCTTGAAAGAAAATCAGCGCTTGGGGTGGAAAAAACAGGGGTCTGACATCAACTGTATAGGGCCGGAGTTGTGCAACTTTCAGACGTGGTCCCTGGTCCAACACACCTGCATTAAAGCTTCACTTCCAGGCCTGGAGTCTGACACCCCTGGTCTAAAAGGAGACATAATGATTAACGGTTATATAGCAATAACACAGAAGATGCGTTTTTATATTTGTTCATAATGGCGCTCTATATCTGCTGGTTCAGTGGGGAGGAGGAACTTCAGTAATAATAATAAATCCACTAATCTATGATGAACAAAATAGCCTGTCTCTTCTTCAAACTGGATGATTTAAGCAAGAATGTTGTTTACATATGGACTCATCACATTTCCTGTTAATAAAGGCAAGTTTAACAGTTGTTTTTGTGAATGTTGAGAGGGATCACGACGATCACTGCTGGAGTCCTTTCTGCTGCTGCTGAACCCACGAGGGTAAAGTGCCGTGTGAAACCGCAGCTCACTTCAGGCAACGTTGTAAAGCATTATCAAGCATCTGTGTAATTTCATCTGCTAAGGAAAGCTTGATAAATCTGATATAAATCTGTTGAAATTAGTCATTAATTCTGATTTAGGGCTCTCAAATCAGCAAATAACTGAGAGTAATGACCAGAAGGGGAGATAAATGGCATGTTTAATACGGCCTTGGAGGCCAACTGCTTTGTTTATGTGCTTTTTTTTTTTTTTGTTTCTTTTTAATGAGAAAAGAGGGACTGCCAGAGTGATCTTCACATAAATATTGAATTTGACAGCTTTTTTTTTTTTTTTTGATCATCATGTGAGATACAGCTTGCAAGCCCGACCCAGTTTTTCTGTTCTTTAATGTATTTTGCATAGATTCATATCCAGCGGTAATAAAAGCTTGCTTCCTGTATTGGGTGAAATATGTTGGACAGCTTTATTCCAAAATACCTTCAAGCAACTCAAACCACCTCAGCAAGAATTTCTACAGACATTTTCAGCATATTTCTTTCATGCCTTTAGTTTCTGGGTGTTTAGAAGGTCTTATCGTTTCATTATGTCACAGTGCGATTGTTGGACTCTATTGAAGCTTTTAGGAAGCGACTTAAGACGTTCTTTTTTAAACGAGCGACAATTTATGTTGGGATGATGAACTTCTTAAATGTCTTTTTTTGTGTGTGTTTTTATTGTTTCTAAAAAAATTTTTTTATTATTTTTACTATGAAGCACTTTGTGAATACTGCCTCAGAAAGGTGCTATATAAATAAAATGTACTTACTCTACAGTATTTTTTATTTTACTTTTTTACATTTTAGGATGAAGTGCTTAACTTAACACTTAATGCAACAACCACCAACTTAATTTTACTTTATTAATATTTTGTGTCATGAACCAAAACAACATGACGCAAAGTTGTGAAATTGAAGGAAACGGATGCATGAGTATTTTTCTAAGATCTTTTGGAAAGAAACCTGTGTTTTTGTATTCACCACCTCAAGCCAATGTGGTTGTCTCACTACACGTTTTGTAAACCTACAGACTAAAATTTGCATCCGTTCTTTCTTACAAAGCAGCTTATACTTGATCTTATTGGATGTAGAGGAACTGTGGCTATAGATCTATTTTCAATTGCATTTAGGTCTGCGCATCGAATAGGGCCATTCTCGTGATTGTTGCAGCCTCTAACAGCTTTTCTTCTAAGATTGTCCTGAATATAGCTCCATAAATCTCCCCAGCTTTCCTGTCCCTGTTGGGGAGGGGAAAGAACAGTCTTGGTGTCCTACTGAAAGCTGAACATTCACTTTTTCTCCAGAATTGTCCTAGTTTTAGCTCAGATTGTCTTTGAGCTCCAGCCTCCATGCCTGTGCTTGAGGAAAAGCATCATCACAACGTGATGCTGCCCCAACATGCGCCACCATGGGAATGGTGTGTTTAGGTCGATGTGCAGAGTTTGTTTCTGCCACACAGCGTTTTACATCTAGGCCAAAAAGTTTTTGGCTCCTCTGACCAGAGCACCTTCTTCCACATACAGTATTTGAATAGATTTGAATGTACTTTATTAAACCCAGAGGGAAAGTCACAGAGGACCTGCTGGACACTGTGAAGAAATTAAAAGTGTCTCTAATTTATTTTAGAATACCGGCAGCTGTGGTTGCCTATGCAAATTATGGTAACACTTTATTTGTAGGGCTGTGCATGTTTCTGACACAACACCATCATAAACATGACATAACACCTCTTAAGAACATGAAGGAGTCTTCATACATCCTCATGACTGCTGGCATGAAGTGTGATTTGGTAAATAATGACCTTTTAAGGGCAAAGTTGCACTAAAAGTCCATCAAAAGTGTCAACTGTGCATTTAAAGTGTCATTATTTACTGAATGACACTTCATAGTCGTAAATGTTCATGACAGGCGTTGTGTCAGTCTTGCGCACACCTCTTAAAATAAAGTGTGACCCAAATTACTTTAGCTGAAAAAAAGCAACATTTTTATGCCCCACTTGTTTAGCAGGAAACAGTTCATTAAAATAAATGGTTAATTATAAAAACAGAAATATAGTCGTGGTCTACTGGACTCCAGAAAGAGTCTACAGATGTCTAAAAGGGCAAGAAAGAGCCTGAGTAAGAGCAGCAACATTAATACTGTTCAAAACATGTTTTTCTTGATTGTAATAGTGTCTCAAAGGGAACACTTAAGAAGTAAAAAAAATCCCCAAAAAACCTCTCAAGTCATCCTTCCAAACTGTCATGAAACACACACCATATCTAAAAAAAAAAAAAAAACTACCAGCAGGCCTAAAAGCAAACATTAAATCACAAGAAAACAGAACTTTTTTTTTTTTTTTTAGATTTGCACCAAGACCAAACGGTGGTCCTGAGCTAAAGAATAATTTATTGCCGCATGGCAACACAAACGTCTCCTGTCTCCATTCAGGTGTTGAAAACCCTCAGACTGATACAGAAACATTCAGTCTGGAGCTGGTGGTTGTGGCCACTGCTGTTAGAACACTAAAGGGATTACTTTCAGAGAACCTATAATCTATCTGGCAACCAGGAGTGTAGGGGGGTGTGTGTGTGTGAGAGTGTGCAAACGTTTGTTTGTGTGGAGTCCAGCAGCAGCAGCAGCAGCAGCAGCGGGAGCAGCAAGCCAGCAATGAAATCAGTGAAATCAGACTGTCTGCTGCTCCTTCTACTGTAATTTTCCCTAAATAGCAGTGATGTCATGTTCAGCAGCGAGCGCTGCTGGCGGCTGTGGGCAGCCGTGATCTGCCGCATCCAGGCCGTGTTTGTCTAGTAACACTAAGCTGTAGGGTCTGCTGGTGGAGGGCCAGGCATGAGGCCAACGGCGGCTGATGATAATAGAGGGGAAGTGGATGTGGTTGGTTAAATCACACACTATGAGGGGATAACATAAAGGCTCTGCTTCTGACCGATGCCAGAAGCAGAGCATCGGTCTGCTTCTGGCAGACCGATGCTCTGCCAGAAGCAGATGACTTAAATGGTCATTTACCATTTAAGTCATTTGCTTAAATGGTAAATGACTTGTACTTGTATAGAGCTCTATCAAGTCCATAGGACTCCAAAATGCTTACACTACATTCAGTCATTCATGCTCACATGGTGGCAGGCTACTGGACAGTAGCCACAGCTGCCCTGGGGCAGTCTGACAGAAGCCAGGCTGATATGCACCGGCGCCACCTGGCCCTCTGACTCCTACCAGCAGGCAAGGTGGGTGAAGGGTCTTGCCCAAAGACGCAACAACAGAGGCTGACAGAGCGGGAATTGAATCGGCAACCCATCGATTGTGGGACAAACTCCTACCACCATCTACACCACCCACCCAGTTTAATGGAAGGTGCCTGAGGAAGCTGTTACCGACCCTTTGCCCTTAAACCATAAATGTGTGTTTCTGTGTGTCTTTTCTCTCTACTCCCAGTGAAGCAGAGTTTCATGTGTCTTGTAGCCTGGACTCTCATTCATCACAGCCCACTGAGAAAGCCCACAGTGGAATCCGGCGTGGCAATCGACCAACTCTGTGGTCCAGTCAAAGGCAACCACATGTGTTCCTACCAGCTCTCCCTGACACACACACACACACACGTCATCCTGAAAAAGTCCAGATCGCAAAACGCAATGAAATCGCCGCCGCACCACAGAAGAGGAGCGTCGTTTCAGTGGCCTTGTGGTTTTGTCGTAGAGCCGCTGCCAAAGAGTTAGCTCAGGTGTTCTGCCCTGAGGTGAACCGCACAAATGTTTGAACGTAAATGTCACCAAAATTTCAGAACACTCGCTCCACATTACAATCAGACATTTGTGTGGAAGTGCATGGAAATCAGGGGAATGTAAGTAGCAGCAGCTGTGACTTCTTACCCTCTTGTACAATCAAATGAACACACAGGGGACTCACTGAGATTTGTGTTAATTATGGAGGCTTAAACTGGTAGGCTGAGGAGAGCGTATCAGAAACTGATGATCTTTACAAGTGGTCTGCCAAGAGATGCAGAGTGGAGCTTTTTTCAATAGATTTGCATAAAACCGCATTCAACAAGACTGCACTCTGGATAGTTTCAACTTTTAATAAATCTTTTGTTTTTGTTTTTGTTTTGTTTTTGTTTTGTTTTTTTTGTTGCAAAAAAACAAAACAGATTTGGAAAAAACTGATTTTTTTCCAAATCTGTTTTTCTCTTTGCAGACAAAAATAGGACTGGATTTATGTTTCCTATTACAGGAGAAGGAACATGACTGAAAAAGTCTTAAAGAAGTATTACAGATTGAAAAAGGGAAACTGTACGATTTATAAGACTTTCATTGGGGAAGCAGAAGTTCTTGCTAGAAAAATACTAATAAAAATCCAACTGTTACTTTAAACACATTTATATAATTGGAGAAGAAATAATCTAGTGTTTCAACTGAAATATTGAACACATTGACAGTTATTGTAAAATAATTGCAACAGAAGCATTCATAGTTTATAGGTGATCGGGTACAAATAATTTTTAATTGGGGTCTGCCATTAGCATTACACAGGGAAGAGCAGTGACTGCCTCGTGAAATGAGTGAGTATATGAGGGAAAAGTATCACAGAGAACCAAATGATCAGGTCCAACATAATTAAAAATGTGCTGCCAACAGGAGAATCAGGGTATCTAGAAAAGTACTTTCCAAAAATCATAAACTGCAGCATGCTTTGCGAATTAGAAGGAAGTACAAAAGAAATGTAGGCTTGCATCATGAAACTTTACGCCCCCTGATGAGTGACAAAATGACAGTTGTGATACAAAACTTTTATAACATTCAAAATGGACCCAAATATGTTTGCACCATGTGTCACAGAGCTCTTTTCCCCAATCAAGTAAAGTACTGTAAAAGAGATAAATATACCAAGAATATGCATGTAGTAGCTGATTGTCTAACAGGTACGTATGTTCACGTGTGAATCTGCTTGCTCAACCCCATGTCTTGTACCTGAAGAGAGGATGGGGGAATGGATCTGCTACACGTGTGACAGCCATCTAAGCAGGGGAAAGATGCCATTGATTGCTGTTGCCAATAACCTTCACTTAACTCCTGTTCCCACAGAGCTTGCGGAATTGAATGTTCTTGAAAGGCAATTAATTGCAAAAATTCTACCTTTTGCAAAAATTGTTTCCTTGCCCAGGGGACAGCAAAGGGCAATACATGGAGCAGTTGTCTGTGTTCCTTCTGACATGGAAATCGTTGTAAACAGTCTTCCCAGGCCCTATGCGGAAGCCCAGCTTTTACAGGTGAAGCTGAAGAGAAAAACCAAGTACAAAGGTTACCAATACTTTTACAACATGAAAAATGTGTTAGCTGGACTGAGCAAGCTTAAAGAGAGTCATCCAGATTACAAAGACGTAAGCATAAATGAAAGTGCTACATTTGAGGGTTTCCAAGAGGACCAGCCAGTTGAGGACTCGGATACACAAGCAGAGGAGACTGAAATGGATGCAGCAGCAGACCAGCAACCTGACCACATAGTGGTAGAGCATCAGGCACTTCGACCTGGTCTGATCTTGGACACTTGCATGCAGCCTCCTGACATAGCACAGGAAGTACTGTCATATGGAGAAGGGAGTTTTAGCATTGCGCTGGCTTGAAGCCAAAGTGTATCCTGTACATTTCGCCACTTCAATAAACACATTAGATGAATCCCGCCTTGTTGCGCTTTCACCTAGTATGTATTTCAATGTACGGCTGTTCTCAATAGATACTCGGTTTGCCAAAGACCAGAGTTACCTTTTCTTTGCTCAGTTTGTTACAGAAACTCATATTGCCAATGATAGTATGTGCATTCAGACAAGGAAAGGGAAAGCAAGCACCAAAGATGGAAAAAACCATTTCTAGCAAAATGCTACAGGACATAGAGGAGTTGGAAAAATTGATCCAGAACAAAGAGGCCACCCGTTTCATGGAACTCTTAAGAGGAACTCCTGCTTATTGGGAGAAAGGACTAGGTGATTTGCACACCATGGTGAGGTAACTTGGAAAGCCCATTTTCTTTTGCACCTTCTCTGCTGCTGAAATGAGATGGCCAGAAGTCATTGAGGCCATGAAAGGTCAGCATGGAGAGCAGGTAAGTTTTTCTGAGCTTGACTGGAATGGAAAGTGTGAAATTCTTAGGAGCAATCCTGTAACCGTCATGCGCATGTTTGAAAAGAGAGTGGATGCACTGTTTAGAGACCTCGTTCTTTCCACTGCACAGCCCATTGGATCAGTTGAGGATCAGGGAAGGGGTTCACCCCATATACATGCTGTGATATGGATTAAGGATGCACCTGAAATGGAAGACCCCTCATGTTGCGATGAAGTCATAAAGTTTATCATTCGTTATATATCCTGTCAGTTGCCTGATGAAACCAGAGATCCCGAGCTCCACAAAATTGTAACAGACTTTCAAATGCACAGCTAAAAGCATTTGAAATCATGCAAAAAAGGGAATGTTGAATGCCAATTTGGATTCCCCAAACTACCAATGGACCGCACCAGAATCACTGTCCCTGTAATTGACTTTGATCTGGAAAATGATGATGAAAAAGCAAAGCAAGGTAAACAAAAAGGTAGGAGAAAGTCCAAAAAATTTAGATTAAGATTCATCTCAAACCTACAAAGAGAGGCTAAGAGGAAACTGAAACAAATAAGGGATTTACTGAAGGATGACAAAACATCTTTCAGGGATTTGTCAGAGTTACTCCAGGCTTGTAACATGACCAAAGCAGAGTACAAGGGCCATGTTGATGCTCTCACTTCTGGAATGATGGTAATGATAAAACGTGATCCTAAAGATAGTTGGGTGAATGGGTACAACCCTGATCTCCTGCGTGCATGGAATGCCAACATGGACATTCGGTATGTGCTTGACGAGTATACCTGCATTGAATACATGATGTCGTACATAGCAAAGTCATAGCACGAAATGGCGCAGTTCTTCAAGTCTGTTGTTGATGATTTATAGACAGCCAATGTTAACCAACACAATGAGATGAAAAAGATCATGCAGGCTTATTCAAAACAGAAAGAGGTTGGTGCTCAAGAATTGGTTGCGCACACTTGTAGCCTACCTCTCAAAAAGACTTCTCGCAGTGTTATTTTTCTTCAAATAGATGAAGACGGTGTGAAAATGAGCCTTCCAATGAGTAAACTCGTGAACATGTCCCAGATGAGGAGAATATTTGGATGACAGGATTGCCGGAAAAATATCTCAACAGACCTCACGTTAGAATTTGAACACATGTGCCTAGCAGAATTTGCGTCAGAATACAAGGTTCTATATGGTAAACAAATTGAAGGGCCAAACGCAATTCCCCTCCTTAATGATGCAGGCTACATCCAGAAAAGAACTATGGGAAAACCTGCAATTATCAGATTTACTCGTTTCTCTGAGTAAAAAACCCCAAAAAGTTTTACATACGGCTTCTGAAGTTGTATTTTCCACACAGAAGAGATGAGGACCTTAGAAATGAGGAACACAACCTACGAACCATATTCACTAATGTATACATTTAAAAATATTTTATTGACTTCAAAGAAAAATTAAATATTGTTTAATATTATTGAACTAATATATTAATAATACAATATATTAATTCATATTATATAATTTTATATATTACATATTTATTAATTGTATATTCATATTTAATATCATACGCTTCTAACGGTTTTCAGATCGTTGTTACAGATCCTGAACGGGAAGCAGTTGTTCGGACTGCTTTTTTCAGAAAAAGTGACTGGTTTAAAGAGATGGAATTTTGTCTCCCCCTGTGTGTCTGACTTGCATGACAGCTGCTCTTTAGAACTACAATGATGGAAGGTCAGAACTACAGACATGGCGAAATTTCAAAAATAAAAGCTTCAGTATTCCTCCCAGGTTAATGCCTTGCCTTAGGCTTTTATGTATTTTTCTTATTTATTAACCAGGTTTAGTATACTGAATGGAGGAAGTCAATGTAAGTCAACATGTTAGGGATGCCCCACATGTCACTGGCAGCATTTAGGCTAACATTATCATTTTGGCTAATTTTAGCTTTTACATTCATTTCAACATACCGAATGGCATAAGTCCAGTTAGTCAACATTGCTTGTGACTTTCCACAGGCTATTGACTACAATTTAACTCAGCTTAACATTAATGCTAATGTTTAGCATCAGAACGCTGGGTTCCAACCAACGGGCACACTTTGGCAGGCCCCGGTTAAATTTCTTCAGGAATTTTCTAGTTCTTCCATCACCCTTAATGCCGTGCACCCCCACAAAAGTGGTATCAAAACGTTCAGCTTGATCCCGAGAAGGGAGCTACTATTTTTAGTGGGATTTGGAGTTAAAATAGCGACAAAATTGCAAATAATGAGACGGGGTGTCTCATAAGGATAGGATTTTTTTTTTCCAAAGAATCTGTCTGACACACACACAGCACAGTGGATTTCTGACTTTAACTCGCCCTCACAAATACAAATATTGCTCTATTGGTCTCAAAGTAGGTCATGACATAGATACACATGCCTTCTCCCATATAATGTTTTCGAAATTTTTCTAGGAGTTATAGTTTCCTGTCAAGGTGCTTCAGACCACGCTGGGATCTCATAAAGATATCAAGTTTCTCTATCCACTCTGTAGGACGGTCATTAATTACCATGGCAACGGCTCCTGGCACGCAGCTGCATTCTATTATGGTCTGTCTCATTGGGACTGAGAGCTGACAGAGAGACATATGAGAGATACAATGCATTTTTCCCCACAATATTTTGTTTTTGTTGTTTTAGAATTTAGACACATTCCTCATTATCTGCCGTTTGATTTTGAAGATTATCAGTCAAGTTTTTAGGTTTTGTAGGTTCATTTGAGAGAACAAACACATTTTAAATGCCACAGTTACTTTAAAATGTTTTGGCTCAGCTCTTGCAATGCATTCTGGGTAAAACATTGTACTGTCTTTCGGACTTCGCACTACGAAGAAGAGGACCGGCAGCAAGGTTCAACACCTTTCTTCCATCACGACACTGAAGACAGTTCTCTTTGTCCACAGGTTTAATAATGTAGAAAGTGTGAAACTGAAATAAAATACAACAAAAATACAATTACAACATGTACCATTTTTGTTACAGTAAAATATAGTGAAAGAACTACACATAAGGAGATAATAAACGGTAATACATACAGACGATACCACAAAAGACGAAGAACGGAGGCAGATGCACGTGGATTACAGTCAGTCATCAAGCACCATGTAAACATCCATCGATTTCTACTTCCTGTGATGTCACTGTTCTGGCTATTTACAGAATCACCTGTTGGGGGTGCTAAAGTTACACTTACAACAACACTAACAGCACACACATATTTTCTGGGATTATTGTTATTTCACTTACATAAATGCATTATTTCTGAATGTGAATTAAAACCATTAGTATCAAGTTTGAAAATTTGCTAGGAAAAACAATTTTCCACAGTCTTTATTTTTTATTTTTCTTTATTTTGAACAGTTAGTGAGAAGGAGATGTGCAAAATTGATAATTGTCAGTCGAAGCATACGACTCAACACACCCAGGTTGTGTTTTTGTCATTGCACTGCAATGGTTAATCACGTCACCCTCAGTTCTACATGTCAGGCTTATACAAAGGGTGTTCCTGACTCTTACCAGAAGTGGTTGCTTGGTCCAAACTAAAGGGCCTACCTTAAATTCAGGAATCTAAAATGTCTAGTTTTCTAATAATAATCACCTGTTGGGTCATATAACGTTCATGTCATTCTGTAAAAGACAAGTACAGACTTCTTGAGGGCAAGGTAAAAGCTCTGGAAAAGCGGTTGAAAGAGGCAGAGAAGGAAAATAAAAGTCTTGAGAAAAAACTTCCAAAAAATCCAATGGAGGAAGCCACTAAGCAAGCGTTTAAAACAAGGATTAATTCATCTACAGGTGTATTAGCTGTGCAAAAACACCAAAAGAAGGACATTAAGACATCTGAAGAAAAAACAACACAAGGTGAGTAAACTCAAGCAGTATCAGGTTGAGACCTCCAGGACGAGACATCAGAGAGCGGCTGCGGACAAAAGTTTACCCCACACAGAATATGATATTTCAAACCTGGAGAGAGAAAATACATACTTAAAAATTAGTTAAATTTACTACTTGAATACAGGCCGAGGTATCTAAAAGACATTAAGAAAGCCAATGATCAAGTGCTTAAGGTGACAGATTTGTATATGAATGAGAAGATACAACATGAGAATTTGAAGAAATTAATAAAAAGCAAAGAGACTCAGGTTGAAGATGATATTCCTGTTGAAGATGATATTGCTTTGGAAGAAACACAAACCAGCAATCACAGTTCTACCACCGATCCATGAAAAAACCTTCCATCTACCCAAAACACCGTCGATATGTAATCAAAAGAATTCTGCTTCAGAGTGAAGACAAGTTGGAGCCAGTGTTTCAAGACAACCTCACAACACCTCACAACACAAACCAGCTGAAGCCAACACCGCCTAACAAAAGTAAGCCTGAAATGCGGCCTTTTACATCGACAGGCATGAGGGTTTTTTCCGCGGAAACTCAGCAGAGAAAAATTAGTGAGCAATCTGGCAGGAGGGCCTCAGTAGAGAACTGTAAATTTCCCTCATTAGGGATTAAACGCAGCAATTCGGCATGAGGTGCGTTTGTGAGCATGGAGCTGGGCTTTAACCCATGGAGCTTTGGGTTACAGTATCAAAAGGATGGCAGCTGAAGGTTTGGACCTTGGTGATCTGATCCTGAGCTACAGAAGCTTCCTGTATGACCAGTATCAGAGTCTGGTCCTTATTCCCGGCAGTAACTCGGGCTTGTTTCTGGTGAGAGTTGGCCTCCGCCAAGGCTGCTCTTTGCCACTAATTCTATTCAATATTTTTATTGACAGAATTTTTAGGCACAGCCAAGGTGTTGAGGGGATCTGATTTGGTGGTTTTAAGATCGCATCTCTGCTTTTTGCAGAAGATGTGGTCCTACTGCCTTCATCAGGTCATGATCTACAGCTCTCACTGGAGCGATTCGCAGCCGAGTGCGAAGTGGCCAGGATGAGGATCAGTGCCTCCAAATCTAAGGCCATCTTCTTGAGCCGGAAAATCTGGTTAGGATGCCTCCTGAACACCTTCCTGGTGAGGTGCTTCAGGCACGTCCCACCAGGAGACGGCCAAGGGGAAGACTCAGGCCACGCTAGAGGTTCCTCAGCTGATCTGGGAACTCCTGGACCAAATGGCGGGGGAGAAACAAATCTGGGCCTCCTTACTTAGGCTGCTATCCCTGCGATCCGAAGCAGATGGAGAAGCAGAAGAAGACGATGGATGGATGGATGGATGGATGGATGGACAGTTCCAATCATTAAATAATGTCCGCATAAACTTTGTTTTGTTTGGCCATAACCATAATTTTCTGTTTTAATCTAATCAACTTTAGATTAACTCATTAATTAATAATTTGTATCCCGACCTATACTGAACATCGTGTTCCTTTCTACGATACACTCTTTAAATGGGAGGCATAGGTTTTCTCCGGGTGCTCCGGTTTTTCCTACCATTCGGGGAAAAAAGTGATTAGGCTAATTGGCGTCTTTTAAATTTACCTTTATCTCTCAATCACTAACTGTTGGAGACACTCTTTAAATGGACACTGTGGGGATTAGATTTTTCTTTGTGTGTTTATTTTAGGTTCTGTTTCTTGTGAGTCTCTGTGCTGTCCTGTCTTCCCCCTTGATTGTTCCCAGGTGTGTCTTGTTCTGTGATTACCCCGTGTATTTATGCCACCTGATTTCTCTGTGCTTTTGTGGGATCCTAGACGTTAGAGTCGTCACAGTGGAACTGTCGTTCCTGTCCTGTGTCATCTTCAGCTCTCTCACTCATCTCCTGTCTGGGTCTGGTGCGGTCTCTCTCATCACCATCACCCGCATTTCATGACAGACACACTCTTTAAACTAAATACATAGGTTTTCTTTTTTTTTTTTTTTTTTTGACTATTTGGGAAAATAAATGTTTAGGCTAATGGGTCTCTTAATTTTACCTCTGTCTCTCACTCACTAACTGTTGGACATACAAAAAATCTGAACTGAACAAAACTGTTTCTTCCGAGCACACGCTCATACAATGTCCACCAGCCCTCCATTTCTATTTGAAATAGGCTTCTTCAGGACGCCATTAACTAAACAAAAAAAAGTGTGATTATATCACCAAACTGAACTCAGCAACTGCATTTAATCATATTTTAAATTTTACTGATATTTATTGGTGCTTTCGTGGAAAATACAGTGGTGAAAAAATAACGTCCAATAATGCTATCAGTTTTGTGTGTGTGATGATTCCTCCAAAAGAATCATTAAAAAGTAAGATTGCAATTTGCAAATGCACACAGTGAGGTATCACTAACATCTTGTCTTACATTGACTTCCTCCATTCAGTGTGCTAAACACGTCTAATAAGAAAAATTGCTAAAAGCTTATTTTAGGGAAAAGGCTACTTCTAATGCACTGCTAAGGCTAATGCTAAGGCTAATGATAGCACTAATTAACAACTGCTAATTAGCACTTGGCTAAGGCTAATCCTAATGCACTGCCTTGCTTCCTATGCATTGCTATGGTAAGTAGCACTTCCAAAGAGCAGAAGAAGTCTTATGTTTTTTGAACAATAACAATATTTGTTGTTAATCAGTTGCTAAGAGATGAACACGTTTTCTGGTAGCAAAGTACCACAAAGTAAACATCTGACTTTTACTTTTGCAAAATTTACCAACAAAATTTCTTGTGTCTAAACAGATAAAGAGTATTTCAAAAGAGTTGTTCTTTTATAAACGATAATTAATTTGGTGTTGAGATGAGCGCTTTTTTCTGGTGACGAACTGCTCTGTTGTATAAATCAGACTTTTGCTTTTGTATTGAATGTCTGTTTTATAATATATTTACCACCAATGACAACAACAAAGAAAAACTTTCACTTTTTAGAAAAACATAACTACACAATTCTTGTTGAGTAGTACTTATTGTAAGTTAAGTAGTATTTCAAAAGAGCAGAAGAAATCTTGGTTTTTGAACAATTAGCATTCTAGCTAATTTTAGCTTATACACTAATTTTAAGATATTGATATTGAATGGAGTAAGTCCATTTTACTCAACATGCTTGTGACTCACCACATGCTATTGACTACATTGTAGCTTACTTTAGCATTGATGCTAATTTTTAGCATCAAAGCTAAATTTTAATGTTGAGATGGAACACAAAACCAAAACATGTCTGTGTATTTCAAATATATTTTAATGTAGCACTATTATGCAAATAAGATCATCTGTTGGTGGGTACAGACGATTTGCCCTTCCCTTTTTATAAAAATGTTTGTTTTTTTTACATATTTGTTAAGACTGACACCCTGTAATGACAGTATAAGAGACAGATAACATGGGAAAAGGTCCAACTCCTCCACCTCTTCCCTTAGCTCAGAGGTTAAAACAATTAAACAGTTAAAACTGTTTAATCCGTTGTTAACATGTTGTAACCTGTTTTTCCGAGCCGCCATTAAATGCAACATGAGCGCTACAACGCTCCCGCTGGGTTTACACCTGTGCGGCAGTGAAGGAGACCTGCTGCTGCTGTGCAGAGCAACGCAGGTGTGTTAGAATCATGGCAGCAAACCAGCAAAACGCAAAGAACTTTTCACAGTTTTTCCCTCCAAACTAAATGACTGAGTTGAGTAAAGCTGTTGGATGCAGGTAATGCTAGCTAAAAGATGAATAGCTAATATCAATACAGAACCTTAAGCTTGTTAACAAGTAGCTTGTAGGCTACTGGTGTTGTTGTCTATGTTCGGCTACATACATTCATTTTGCCCCCAAAAAAGTCGATTCCCCCCCAACAAACGTCCCCACCATAGGGGGGCGGGGGGCAGAAAATGTTTGGAAACCACTGGGGGGGCCCAGGAGAAAAAGTTTGGGAACCACTGCCTTAGCTACTATTGCCGTCTCAAGAAATGCACTGCTCCCCGTCAAAAATAACCAATCAGGGCAAAGAGGCGGGTTGTAGCGCTCTCAATCAACGCTACTCGATATGCTAATGGTAAAGAAACAATTTACCGTCCCAGGAAAACCATTTATCCGCCATCATTGAAGGCTGTGCTACCTAGCCTTAGCATTCGTGGTGAATCAGCTGTAGCGGAGAACGAGGAGGATGGGGTGAGCTTGAGACTGATTGACAGTGCTAAGACCCTCCTCCTGCCTGTGATTGGCTGTTTCTTACTGAGTACTGGGAGCAGTGGGAGAAGGCAGAGGAGCTCAGTATTTTTCACAGATTATCTGTCTTATATTATTCTGCCACTAATGATAATTTTAGCAAATATTTGTTTTTATAAAAGTTGCATACTGCAGCTTTAATGGGTGTTCAGTTTTTCTCAAACTGTCATTCACATGCTTCCTGTAAAGGAATGAAAGTAACCAAAAGAAGAAAAGCAGATTTATAAATTAATAACAAAACTTTTTCTATCCGTACCTTGGTGATGGCGAGAGCACATGCTTGTCCCCAAAGCTCTATGAGCTGCTGTTGTCCAAACTTGTAGTCTCTCAGTAGTTCTGTCTCGATAGCTGCTGCATCCCCTTTGCTGAAAGAAAAAAAGAAGATAAGGCATGAAGTTTATAACCCCGCTTATAAATACATTTCTACATTACCTGTAATTTGTGTCTGCACAGCCAATAGTAATGTTATTTCCTTGGCCGTGGAGGTTTTCTCCAGATTGTTGATTTAGGAGCGTATTTAGATACCTGGTGACGCCGAAGCTTATTTGGGGTTTTATCTCTCTCTTGACTGTCTGTGTTGGAGAGTCAAGTCAGTGTATGTATAGAGGCCTGACCCAGGTGAACCCGAACACTCCGATTTCCTTCCCTGGAATGATGTCAAGCTGAAGTAGATGATGGAGTAGTGAGAGTAGACCTAATAACATGAGTTGCATGTGCATATGCTGTGCAGACACATGTGCATGCATATTCCACGCGCTGGGAGATGAGAGCTTCCAGAAGCTTCTCGAGATTTACTCAATTAGTTCTGAGTGTGAAAACGTTCCTGTGAGAAAACTCCACATCTTCGGTACGACGTGGTCAGGAAATTCAAGACCGAGCCCTCTGCTAGATCTTTCACAAACGGTTCGTGCTTGATGCACACATATGAAAGCATCTTTAATCTTTATGTATTTGGGATCCCCTGGGAACATCTCTCTGACTACATTTTTGTTTTACATCCTTGAGTTGGTATTAAGCGTTTCCTGTTCTTGATAAAGCCTGTTGACATGTAGGATTTCCTGCTAGATAAAGCAGATCAGACAACGCAGCAGCAGCACAGCACTGCCATCTAATCCTCAGTGCGCAGAACTTGAATGACAAAGAGCCTATTTTGAGCGTCTGTGAACAGAATGCATATCCCTTCTACTCTACGGACACCTGGTGGCCATTCTCAGTACTGCACTCTAAAAAAAAAAACTCCGAATGAAGCGGTCACTTTCAGAAGACAGCGATATCGCGGCTTAATATTTTACACTTTTTTTTTCAGATCCTCCTCAGGGGAAATTTAACAGGAGCGGCTGCATGGGGGATTAAAGTGACATTACTGAAGCCGTTCGTTTTGCCATGGATGCTCCAAACTAATATGAACGGACGAGATAAGAATCAATGCAGGAAATCAATAGCGCGTATCTAATCAGCACTTACTCAGCAAGTCGCCGCACTAGGCTTCAAACCTTTACCTCTCAGTGGTAGTTGAAAGGAGATCAAGAGCTCTTTGTGTGAGCACCTCTGGATGTGCTGTAAGCGTGTCATATTTCTTTGTGTTACATCAGTTATGTTCAGTTTTGTTACATCATGTTTTCATCAAAGAACACAAGGGCAATAACAGCACATCAGAGGTTTATGTGACGTTAATGCATGCAGTAGATGCAGTGGGTTCAAATTGTCAGGCATTTGAACATGAAATCAAATTAAGGGAATATTCCAGCAATGAAAATGAAAGACATTAATATTTATCTAAAGGGAATCACAGAATTTAAATGGGACTTCCTCATCCTAATAAAACTCAAATTGCTCAACGGTAGCTCTAAGGAAACATTTTGTTGTCTTAAAATTGGTGCTGATGCTCTCAGAATTGTCATTCAGCTCCGCTAGTTTCTAGACAACCTAGGACACAGTGATGAAGCAGGTCAATTGTTTTGCTTGTGCTGAAGAGTTAAAGTGAAAAACTAAATTGATGTATTTTCTCTTAGCTCTTATTTCACACTGCCTTGTCCTAAACTAGCCCATATCATTAGAAACAAGTTACAAACTTCAAATTCAATAGATTTCTACATGATCATGCCACCACCATGGGTCACGATGGAGATGATGTTACATTTAAAAATAAAAAATAAAGAACAGAACTTTAAATGCTACTTGTCCTTACATTCATCAATAACCTTAATCTTGAAGGGCTTCCATAAAGGCCAGATTCAATGATTGCACGATTAATAGTTGTAGGAAAAATATGTCAACAGATTCTTCTTTTCCAGAGTTGCTAAGGGCTTCTTGGGATGTGAATGACTGACTGTAGTGTGAAACGCAATGGGGTCCTCTGCACTTTAGAAAGTGCTGTACAAGTAAAAGCCACTTACTTTAAATATATCCACAACTTCATCCTTAACCTGCGTACTTAACTTTGGGCTTGATGATGATGTTTGTTCACGAAAGTCTAATAATTATGTAAGACCTTCACAGAGCCACTGGAGATCTTAAGGTAATTTATTGTGCTGAGTTGTATTCCTGGTTATCATAATGAAAGGAAATAATTACATTTGCATGCCACAGTTTTTAACCCTTTCATGCATAGTGGTCACAGTGGATCTAAAAGCCATTTTCTTGTGCTTCTTGTGGATTTTTATGTTACAAATGCACACAGACCACTGAAGTGGACACTATTGCATCATAAAATACACTATCAACTTACTGGCCATCAGCTGCAAATGCAAGAAATTATTTTTGTTAAATCCAATATGGCCGACAAACAAAAAAAGTACGCCAACTTGGTCCCTCCTTCTTACTATAGACGACTCTAGAGGGAAAAAAAAAAATTGTGACATCAGATAACCACTAAAGAACAATACTACTGATGTTTTTTTAAAATAACAACTTTGTATTTGGAGAAAATTACAATTGATCAACTAAAAAATACAAAATAAAATAAAAAAAATTTTTACAAAATTATTTTTCCTACCTTTTTTTTATGCCTTAAAAAAATCAAAAATATTTTGGAAAAAAAATCCTGACAAAAAGGATCATAATTCATGCATGAAAGGGTTAACTCGTCTTTAAATAACATAACAACAATGCTTTTCTGCAGTGAAGTAAGTTCAGGAATCTCTCTTCATCTCTATACTGTATGCTGACAGTGGGAAGACCGTAACCCTCTTTTGGCTCCTTCTGGGTTTGTCTGAGGCNTGTGTGTGTGTGTGTGTGTGTGTGTGTGTGTGTGTATGTGTGAAGGTCTGTGCGCTTTGTGTGTCAGCACGCCATGTATCCAAGTGGGGCTCCTGGCATTTACCTGTGCCAGTGGAGCGGCAGCAGCTGTCACCCACGGCTCACTTCAGGGATGTTTCCTGAGCCACTGTGACAAGCTGATCTTTGGAAAGTTCACCTCAGTCCACAGGGTTTGCTCCGTTTTGCCGTACGCTCTGGCGCCAGCGTGCCCTGCTGATTTTATTAGGCTGCGCAGTTCTGCATCACGATGAGTTATTTTGGTCCTTATCAGGCTGCACATTCAGAAAGAGTCTAATAAGCGGCTCGGCTTGCTGTGGGATGGGCGAACATCTCAGTTTGGTGCTGCTGGACCGTAGAACAAGTACTGCTGGTCGACCCTCAAACTATTGATCCATTGATCGCATACATTATTGACAGAACAAACTGTTGTGGGTTTGCTGCTCGGGAGCTGCCAGTTTTAGCAGGGAAAGCAGCACATGTTGTTCAGGACAGATGGCTGCTTCGCGCCATGAGCTGCACGTCTTTTCAATTAGCAGTTCGCATTCTGCTAATGCTAACTGGAAACGATTCATTTTGCATTATTAGAAAGCTGAACACATCTCTTAAAAGATTTTGCTTCCAAATAGTTGTTCAAAATGAGCCGCAGCGTCACCATGCGTAAATAAGCAAACCATAGCTAAAAAAATAAATATATATAATTCCCTCATGAGCATTTCCTTCTGTTGCACCTGCAGCCTCAGCCAGTCGCCTCTCTCTGGAGGGAAAGTTAATTTCCCCATGCTGCGCGTGAAGTGCTCCTGTTATGTGTCACCTTCGGTCAACCCACTCAGCTACGATCCCACCTGCCTAATGAGTCTGTTTACCTTACACGTGAAATGAGGTAAAATGAAACTTTAATGACCACATTGGGGAATTTAGGCAAGTGTAGCAACAACCGGCTGCATATGCTGCAAAGATAAATAAAAATGTGATTCCCTCAAAAAGAAAAAGAAAAAAGAAGCTCTCAGAAATGGCAGCAACACATCGTTTGAAACGATCCCACTGCAGAAAACAACGCAACATAGTAAATCATTATATCAGATTCAACCACTGCTCACACCAAAAAAACAACAACAACAAAAAACAGCAACAGCTTTTAACACTGTACATGGTCTCCACCTGTGAAGCATCTGCATCTGATGAGACATGAATCCACCTCTGAATGTCAGATGGGGCTTCGGTTTTTCTAGGCCTTATTACTGGAGGACCGAAATAGCCTCGATCCACCCCCACTCTCACTCTGACTGATTTCCACTTTTCCAGAGAGACAGAAATTTTCAACAAGCACACATTTCTCTCTCTCCTGGCAGAGCTATGTTATTTATCACACTGGCAGATTGTTTTCAGCCAAATGACAAAAACTGACATCACTGGTATTAAGGAAGCAAACACTGCGTTTGACTATGAGAATAGCAAGCTCCTGCTGATACATTATGATGATTTCAGCTGCAAGATCTTAACAGCTACTAAATGTTTTGTCATTTTACGAGACGCTAACGCTGTCGGGCAATGCACGCTAATGAACACGGCGGCATATTAGGGCCACGTTAAGAAAAAATAAAGCCATAATATTACGAGAATGGTCGCAATGTTATGATTCGTTGTGATGCTACGACTTTATTCCCACGTTATTTTGATCTTAATCTCATATGACTTTATTCTCTTAACTGTATTTTTTTTTTAAATTTCTTAACATGGCCCTAATACCCCATCGTAACCGAAACATGGCAGCAACAATTTGTACTTACACAGCCACAAAAATAAAAGATAAAAATGTTTGTTTTTATCTGAAAACTCTTTTTTTTCTCAATTTACTGCTATGTGGGCTTGAAACTAATTATTGGAAATTAGTTCCCTGTTATTGGCATTTGTAATTAAAACATTCAGTAATTTATAGTCAATATAAATACAGCTGTTCTGTAAAGGACATGAAGCCCAGCATCCCACTGAACAAAGAGATAAATCAACCACTCTAAACCTGCTTTGAGATGACCTTTGACCTAATCTGAAGGCTAAGCAAGTAGGGCATTAATCAAAAAAGCAGCCAAGACGCCCATGATCACTTTGGAGGAGCTGCAGAGGTTCACAGCTCAGGTAGGAGAAACTGTTTGCAAGGTAGAATCAATAAACCCGGCATTTATTGAAGAGTAGCAAAACGGAAGATGCTGTTGAAACAAGCAGTTCCTGTGGAACTGGTCACAGGTCATGTGACAAACATACACTGGTGAGACAAGACAAACATGTAGCTTCCTGGGGTCTGCATGCAAGACACCATTTCACTCCAGCCAGCTCCAGCGGCCGTTTTAAGAAATGGCATGGCCATAAAGAAATAAGCTCATCTGCCCTCAGAGAATGAGTCCTCTGCATGTCAGGATAAGAGGAGCTCTGACCTCAGCGCCCGAAGAGAGGCCTGGGAAACAAGCAGAAAGCGGCAGCAGCAACAGGCCGGAAGCAGCGTGTGAACAGACCAGACCAGACCAGACCAGACCACCCAAACTGCCGTTGCAAGTTTGATATATGTGAAAGTATGTGAAAGATCATGTGTGACGAAGCAGCAGCTCAGCTCGAGTTCCTGCTTTCACCAGTCCACAGACATCGCCACAGCCGAGGCAGAAACTTGCACGTCGCCCTTAAAAATGTCATCTCCCTTTCGAAGCGCGGCGGTGGCAGAAATAAGCTGTTGGGATTATTTTCTTTAGCAGGAATAAGGAGAGTAGTCAGCGTTGAAGGAACGATGGATGGGGCTAAGCACAGAGGACAACACTGGAAGAGAGAGTGGTTGAAGGCTGCAAAAGACTTGAGGGTTCGCCGCCCAGCCGAGCAATAACCGTGAACACACAGCTGTTGAGCTCCCTAAATCCTAAACATGAGTGAAAGCAGACACACAGCCCGCTCTCCCCCTTCTGCTTCTTCTCCAGCACGGTTTTGCTGAAAGGAGAGATGATGCAACACAGCGGCAAGCACACACCTGACCCAACTTATTCTAAACTTGCTTCTGGCATCAAATTGGAAATGGGTTAAAAACGTTGAGTAAAACAGCAGTGGGTGTGATTTGCATAGTATTATTGTCCATTTAATCCATTAAAGCAGATATTTTCATGCACTCTACTGAAAGATACGGACAGAACAGTTTTTTTCTGACTGACGTTAAATCACACTAAATTGTTCCTGTTTTACTACAGTTATGATGACCAACGTGTTTTTTTTTTTTTTTTTTACTTGATGGCAGAGTAATCAGAATATTTTCACTTTCTTCAAATTCATAAGTTGACATACCTGTCCTGAGTATTTGGTAAACTTTTAAAAACGTTTAACTCAGGTCAGACATTTATTTATTTTTGTTCAAAATCTCTTTCTCACTGTTTATTACATGCTGTTTTTATTTTTAATTATGTAAAGCACTTTGAAATGCCTTGCTGCTGAAATGTGCTATGCAAATAAAATTTGATTGATTGATTGATTGATTGATTGATTGATTGATTGAAACAGACTTCTTCAAGTGTAAGAATTTTGAAAAAACACTTTAAAGGTACAGTGATCTTATCTGATGTAAATTTCTGGATTAGAAGAAACATTTTCACTCCTTAGAAAAATAGAAATATTTTCAATATTCTTGCTGAGCTAAAAAGCAGAGTCGTTTCGTTTAAAATCAGCCATTGCAGGGGAGGGGGGGGGTATTTTCATTTTTTTTAACACACAGTGCAGGTAAATATCTGGTTCTGTAGCTACAAAATCAAGAAACAACAGAAAGAATGATGTCCGGGTTATTAATTTCACGTTTTGCTTCAAATGTTGAAAGGGGAGTTCAGCTCCTCGGCATGCTTCATAAAAGTTAGCACAGCGCTTTTGGTGCTCCTAAATGTACTGCTTGTAATTAACTGAAGTGTGCCCATATGGGTAAAGCCATGAGTGTGACTGGAACGACTGCGGTGTATTAAAGGGCAGGTAATAATTAGTCAAAGAGGACGGGAGGAATAAAAAGACACAGTTCATCAGTTCCAAAAGCTCCTACATGTTTTCTCACTAATTATCCTGTCCACCTCCTGGCCCGCCTATTACTCCACACACCCTAATGATACCGCAGTCCTTAAAAATAAATGAAGCTCATCGTGGAGGAGCATGTTGGTGAAAAAGCACATCTTTTATCTTCATTTATGTCCTCGTTTTACTCTTTTACAAGTCTATGCTTTTTTATGTTTCTCTCTCTACCGACGCATAAAACACGCTCACGATTCAGCACACGGAGTTCATTTAACTTTTTAAGGTTTTTTTTTTTTTTATGTAGTTGGGATCAATGGGCTTCTGTTGCTAAAATGCATCATCTGCACTATGCAGGGTGAAAACTGTGTTAGTCAAAGATTATGTTTTATGTATCAGGCCGACGCAAGTGGGAGAAAAAGAAGACACTGTATTTCAAATTTAATGATTCTTGCCGTTTGGAATGGCATCGTTCGAAGCCTTGCTGATACATTTTAGAACAGCCGCGAATCTTTTTGGTTGCGTCTGACTTCTGTTCCTCTGGCCAGTGTCCATCTTTACATCAACTCTAAAAAGCTTCCCCGTTGAGCGTCCTCAGAGCATGATGCTGCCACCACCACGTTTCCAGTGAGGGTGGTGTCATCAGAATGTGTGCTGTGCTTTATGCTTTGTGAACTAACTCAACTTTAAGCTTTTCTATAATCCTTCCTTGACCTTTTAAGTGTTTTTCTTGTCTTCATGGTTTCTTCATGGTTTACCAACTGGCAGCCAGGAACAAACTGACCCGGCTGGGGAGGTTTGTTCCAAACAACCAGCTACTGCAGACCTGACTAAGACCTCACCGGACAGTGTTGAGGACGACAGCACTGTTTTGGGGCAAGCAAATATTTTGCACATATACACAATTTTGTACTGAACTACAAATACTCTACAAATAAATAAAGCCAATGGCTGTTCACAATTTCCATTCAAAAAAGTACTGAATTCACTCAAAAAAATGAACTTGGGGGTTATTACATTAACAAAAGAATATCTTGTACTTTTAACACAATAATTTCGTGTTTTATGCAAAAACGTGATAAAATCATGTTGGATAAACAAGAAATTCAACAACTTAACGTTTATGAAATTGAATCATGTTGAGATAACATGATTCATTATAGTCAGACTGATCTTGTGCTTGAGGCGACCAGCGAGATCACGGAAGATCACGCGAGATCATGGGAAATCACACGAGACCCCGCGAGATGATTGTTTTTCGTGCCAGGAAAACTCCAGCGGCAGTTATGAGAATACTAAATTTTCCTGGCAGGATTGTGCATATACATATCCACAGTGTATATGTTTGATCACGTTTCTATGTAATTGATGTACTAAAGTTAGTGGCTAACATGTGTTAACATCACATGAAGTGATGGTTAGCTGGTAATTAATCAGCGTTTTCCTAACATTTGCACCATTTCCTGCTTGCTCCATGCTTGTGTCAAAACACAATTGAGTTGAAGTGGTCATTGCATTTATAAAAAATAACATGTTTAACAGAATTATTTTATGTTTCAAAGGCAAATATGACAAAATTACGTCAAATAAACATAAAATTCAACAACCTAGCGTTAATAAAATGTATTCAAGTTGAGACGACGTGATTCAATTTAGTCAGACTAATCCTCCTGCCGAAGAGGGTCTAGCAAGACCAGATGATATCGCGAGATGGTAGCGAGATTACGGAAGATCACGCGAGATGCTAGCGAGATTACGGAATATCACGCGAGATGCTAGCGAAATTACGGAATATCACGCGAGATGCTAGCGAGATTACGCGAGGTCTTGTGCCTGGGAAAACTTCAAACGGTTCTTTCAAGAGAAGCGGGAACATTCCTTCTTAATTTGAAAAAGGTAAGATTCAATCTATTTTCATCCGTCAAATTCCAAATAAAAAAATGGAAATTAAAATCATCAGACTTTTTAAAAAACATATTTTCTATGTTTGGTGACGTTTCTGTGTAATTGATGTTCTCAAATAAGTGGCTAACGTGCTAACATCACATGAAGTGATGGTTAGCTGGCAATTAATTAGCATTTCTCTACCATTTTCTGCTTGCTCCTTGTTTGTGTCACATTATTTATGTTTTGTAGATTAAGTTGGTTAGGTTGAGGGAGCTAGCTTTTTGTGATATCATTGGTAAGTTTAAATTTATTGCCGCACCGTATGTTTGGTGCATTTTGTGGGAAAAAGAAAGTCTGTAGAACTATATCCCTTGTAAGGGTCACAAAGCTGCTGTCGAGACACAAACGGACCCCATAAATGTCACAGGTTTGCTCCTCCTGAGGTTGCTAAAGCTCTCAGGAAAATGTTGCACTGATGTAAATTCAGCATCTGGTGCGATACAAACTCTGAAGTCTGTGGTTTAGTGGATTTTAAACACTGGGCTAAACACAAGTCTATTTCAGTTTTTTATTTTTTTTTTATTTCAGTAATGTTACTATGGAGGTAAATGCAGAGTGGACATTGGAAACACATACCCTTTTGTGGCTTTCTATCATAATACACATTATTAATTTATTAGTAATAAAA
>NW_006800193.1:405661-482980 GCF_000485575.1 Poecilia formosa | reverse complement strand
GATATAATTACAGTTTGGTTAAGTGGGTTTAAAATGAGGATTTTTAGGTGAGTTAAACTCCACAAAAAGATCTTTGGCCTGTTTTATTGAGCCTTTTTTTCTAAAAGCAATGTTTCATACGTAGACAAAAATATTAAGTAACTTTACCTAAGATGTTAGTACTGATCTCTTTGGACATAACTACCACACATAATCATGGCATTTCCTCCATCCAGAAAACAAAGCAGGTTCTTCATGTATAAGATGTTTGGTTTGTGTACAGAGTCAGGGCTTTGTACTTGCACATAAGTAGGACTGGTTTGGAATGACAGTCTGTGTGGTGGATCCTCAGACTGTCATTTCAATTGAGGAGAACTGGCCAAAGAATATGGGGCCTATTTGGGATTCATCCCTTCTCTTCATGTTTTTCCATGTAATGAAACAATATACCGTATTTTCCGCACCACAAGGTGCACCGGATTATAAGACGATTTTTGTGAAAATGTAAGGCTTTTAGGTGCACCTATGGTACCTTTTCTAAATGGAAGGTCTTACCGCTGGATTCAATTAACACAGACAGGTCCTTGGTGGACCTTAGTTGTGGAAAGTATTTTACCATGAGTCAGCCAAACAATTTTAAAGTTATTTTTTTATTTAATGAGATGTGAAATCTCCCCCCACCCCCCTCCCAATACCCCGCCCTTGTTCCCAGGATGTTGATCAAGGTGTACAAATGGCCATTGCCGAGACTGTCTGTGGAATCTTCGTTATTCGACCGGAGGGTGCAAAGCCTGGCGATGCCAATGAAGATGTTGGGATTGTCCTGGAGGGGGTGGAAGTGATGAAGAACTTGGGCAATGTTTCTTTTGCGGTGGTGATGTTGCTGGGTCTTGTCTATGCACTAAATTTGAGCTACCCTCAGGAGCTCAAGTATACTTTTGAAGTTCTGCAGAAAATTGTTCTGGAATTGGATGGAAATAAACTATCCAACAAAGCACAAGTTCTCAAAACAAACTTCTCCCGCTGAGAAACTTGTAGTTTTCGACTGCAGCCTTTGGAAAAACATGCATTTAAATTGTTACAGTTCGCAATTGTTACAGTTGAGCTAATTTACTGACATTTTTTATGTTAAGAATTTGATCTAAGCAAAACGGTGATCAACACAGCCTCGTTTTTTTTCTGGAAAAAGAAAACTGACCTTTTGTTGTTTATTTCAACTTTCAACTCAGCTGGTTTTTATGTTGTGTAAAAAGAAAATAAAAATGTTGATAATACAGTTCATGTTGTACTTTTTCTCATTGTTGAGTGTTCTTTCTTCTTTCATTGTGGTCTTAAAACACTTAATTTAATAGCACTTAAGTTTTGAATTAACATAATTCAATCATGGAAAGATTTTCCACACGATTATATAGCTTTCTTTCAGCATGAAGTTTGTTGAGCTAAGTTAATTTCCATGATTTGGATCAACTTAATTAAGCAGTGTGAAGGTAACACTGTAAAATAAGTTAGTTTCAACTAAATTTGCATTCATCTTAATCAAGTGACGTCAATTATTTGGTCCAAAACATTGCAAATTAGTTGGGCTGGCTCTATTGAATTACATTAGGTCCAAATAAAGTAAATAAGTTGAATCAACCACAAAAGTTAAGTTGAGCCAACACATTTGCTTTAAATTGGAATAACCTTAAATTAAGTTGAACCAACACATTGGCTTTAAATTGGAATAAGCTTAATAAATTAAGTTGAACCAACACATTTGCTTTAAATTGGAATAACCTTAATAATTTAAGTTGAACCAACACATTGGCTTTAAATTGGAATAACCTTAATAAATTAAGTTGAGCCAACACATTTGCTTTAAATTGGAATAACCTTAATAAATTAAGTTGATCCAACACATTTGCTTTAAATTGGAGTAACAGAATTACATAGTGCTGAAATAAAGCAAAGTAATCAGGTGGGAAATCTTTCCATGATTTTTTTTATGTTAATCCAAAGAGTTATTTCTTTCAGTGTTGCAGAGGTGGGGACTCGAGTCACATGACTTGGGCTTGAGTCATTAAAATCAAGACTTGAGACTTAAAAAATACTCAAAGACTCGGACTTGACTGACTTTCACACCATTGACTTGGGACTTGACTTGAAGCTGTTTTCTTGAAAAGACTTGATATTTTACCCAAAGTCTTAAAATTTTAAATGCATTATTTATAAAGTGGTCCCATTAATTCATTTCACTCTGTTTTTCCACATTCAGTAGTATGTGTGCGTAAGCTGCAGCACAACCAATCAAATTAACAGGATTTAAAAATAACGGTGGGGAAAAACGAGAGACAGAAAAACGCTCGAAGCAGACATGCTCCTGTGAGTAATTTCTTTTGGCTCCATCAATCATGAAATATCCAACTAAAAACTGATTGAACCATGCAAAACCTGCAAGACCAGGATCTCAGAACTTCCAACTCTTCGGCATTTGAAGTTGCACACAGAGGTAAGCGGTACTTTTCTTTTGCTATGAGACAACTGGCTAGCTAACGTCGTGTTAGCAACTCTGGGTTACGTTGGCGATACCGCTTATCTTTCACTTGTATGCTATTTTTAGTCATGCTGTATAAATCCGGTGATTCAAACGTATCCACATTAATGAGTTGAGTGTTAGCTCAGGAAGCTAACGTGCTCAGTGTTAGCTCAGGAAGCCGGTGAATAGTGAGCGGGATCCGGATCAGAAAGTAGGTTCTGTACCTGAACTCAGGAAAGAGAGTTTGTCTTTGTCCCATCATAATGATGAAGTGGGTCCAGTTCCATCACAGGATGGATGGTGGATTCATGAGGGAAACTACCCATCCTGCTCCCGTTTTAGTATTTTTCCATAAATATCCCCTTCCCCCCCACAGCTCTTACATTAGTTTTATTCACTCCTCCTCTGACAGTAGTCAAGTTTATTTATATAACATTTTAAAAACAGGTGTAAAAAAACTGCAGCAAAGTGCTTTACAAGAACAACAATAACATACATTCATAAAAAAAAAAAGAAACAGGGTATCAAGCACTACTTCAATTAAATGCCAATGAATAAAAATGAGTTTTTAAAAGCGATTTAAAATGATCCAAGCTGTGGGCAGACCTAATGTGGAAAGGTAAATTGTTCCATAAAACAGGAGCAGCTACAGAAAAAGCCTGATCTCCTTTCTTCTTAACATAGTAACAAGATGGCACTTCCCCCAGAGGACAGCGATCTTAACAATTTACTTAAAGAATTGGAGCTGCTGAGCACTGAAATTGGGGAGCTATGTTTTGAAGTGGCCGGTCGGTCTCGGCGTTGGATACTTTTTCACCACAGGTATAAAAAAGATTTGTGACCATTACTTTCCTGGGGAGTATTCCGACAACAATGTCTCTGAAGTCTCTCAGGATGAAGAGGTCGACTGGTTTTGGGAAGGTTTATCAACTGGTAGCAAGGAACAAACTGATCTGGCTGGGGAGGTTTGTTCCAAACAACCAGACGTAGACCTGACTAAGACCTCACAGGACAGTACTGAGGATGACAGCACTGTCTTGGGGCAAGCTGACCTGGCTGGGGAGGTTTGTTCAAAGTCGATGGAACATCTTGAGAGTGGGAGTGCAGTCGGAGAAAAATCTACCCCGGCTGGGGAAGATTTATCTCCGGCTGACCGTGTAGCCAAGACATTTGCTGAAATTACAGCGGAAGTTTTGGCTTCATCGGTTCACTCTCTGGTTTTCCTGTGAAAGGGACCATAACCAGTGACTTTGAGTTGTCACGTTCCCCAAACGGGGAAGATGTCTCAGGAAGATGGAGTCGTTGATTCGTCCGAAACGTCTCTGTATGGTAGGGTCACTCTTTTGAGCTGTATCCTGGACGAGTGTAATAATTCAGATCAGAGATTTGGCTCGGACGCACAAAATGTAATCAGGTCAGGAGATTCATGATCTGGACATGAATCATACAATTTCAATTTTTAATTTGTTGAGAATATGTTTAAGTATGTCTCGACTTAAAGAAGTTGAGAATAACTTCTTTACTGACCTGAACCTGTGAGGATTCAGGCCAACTTAACTTACTTAAATTTATGGGATGAAAAGGTAAAAAGATTTGACAGGTTTCCTGTTTGCAGGTTTCTCTCCGGGCGCTCCGGCTTCCTGCCAGTCTAAACTCACGACTGTTTAGTTAATTGGTCTCCAAATTCTCCTTAGATGTGATTAAAACATTTATTTTTTTTTGTAAAATGGTTGCCTGGGTTTGAATCCTGCCTGGGTTCTTCTCTCTTCATGGGGTTTGCATGTTGTCAATTTATGTTGTTCATAAATATCAGAAGGTAGTTTCCTGTTTGCAGGTTTTTCTCTGGGTGCTCTGGCTTTCTGCCATTGTCCAAAAAGATGACTGTTGGATTCATAGACATGACTACGTAGACGCCTCATGGAGCGGGTCGGCCCGTTGCTGCGATACGTCACACCGTCCGCCATATTGAATGTGGCTTCTCTGGCAGTAAGCCAATACAAGTAAATGGACCAAACTTCACAAAGTGCTGTTCTACAAAGTCTTTTAAGTTAATACCTGTCATTGACACATTTTTTCTCACACACTCATATATTTGGTTATCAAAGAAATTACTGTAGACAGAGTTTCTAACTTTTGATATGATTATTTAATTGTTTTGGGGCATTCCTGAATAAAGAGCACAATGTTTTTGTTTGATAGAAATTATTCTGATAATTTTTATATTGACATTGATGAACAGACACACTTTTACAGTGTTTTATTCAAGAACATATTTACATAATTCCATAATTTAATGTACATTTAACATTTCAAGACAACAAATACTTTTCTTGTATTTATTTTTTATACATTATTGAGAAATGACTTGATTTATAAATCAGGCAATATCAAACATTAAACTACATGTATTACTTTTTTCCAGAGAAAATATATTTTTATAGTCTGTCAACTCTGCTATTGACAGCAAAGAGTCAAAATAATTCTAACAGAGTAAATTATTTTTATTTCATTACATAAGCTGTATTAATGCACTAATACTTCAGGTTGAGATATTTAAAAATACACAGAGTGAAAGAATAAAACATTTATTTATTATACTGGGAACACTGGCCACAGGCAGGGCTTCAGTCTGCTGCTCCAATGACTTCTGAGACGTCCTGGTTCACAGGCTAAAGCCAAGGATAAAAGAGAAATTATCCAAAAGTGTAATAGAAAATGCATATATATTTCCTTCACATTCAGAAAAAGACATTTTCAGCATGTTGGGCTCTGACTTGTAGCATCTTTACAGCTAAATACCGACATGGTGAAGCTGAGCTGGAAACAGACTGAAGAACAGCAGCTCCAGCTCTGATCCTGACTGATCTTTCCTCACAAAATCCCCTGGTTTTTAATGAACTTCTCCTCTTAACAGCGGTTTCTCATCAGCTCTCTCAGAAAACAGTGTGAAAACGTTAGCTGCTACGCTAACAATCAGCGGTTATATCAGGCCAATTAAGCTACATAGGAAATATTTTTCAGTTGTTTAGAAGTGAATTTCTTGCTGCAAAGTCAAGTAATTCTGATCTTTCACCCTTACCTGTGAGACGTAATGCCAATGAATCCAGTTTGTTTCGTAACACGGTTGAAACGGGTCCACACAGCACAGGACTTGAGCTCCGATCGCTCTGCTGCCACATAGAAGATGCCGGACGCTTTTACATATGACTCCGCGCTCCATGAGGGGTCTACGTATTCATGTCTATGGTTGGTTTAACTGGCTTTTCTAGTTGACCTTTGACCCATATCTTCTCCCCTCTTTTTTACTTTAAACAAATGTCAAATAAAACACTGTAGATTATACTCCATCTATGACAGGCTTACTTGAAACACTTCTTTGAAGGCAAATGTTAATACTGATCAATCAATGAAATGTCGTACAACTCATTTCCTGAAACTCTACAGTCATTCTGATAATATTTTGTACGCCGTAGTAAACTGGTAGCAAATCGTGAACTGCACCTCTGTAGGTACTGCGACACAAATCGTTGTTTCTAAAATAAAGGGAGGTAGTTTTGAAACTTTTTTTATTAATATTTTTGGTATCTTACAAGGTACTTTCAGTCATAAAGGGTGGGAATTAATTAAGCAGTGTTTTGGATTAATTGTTTTCAAGGTAAAAGTGCAGTGATTTTTCAACTTGAGGAAGAACTCTGAGGTTGAATTGCTTTGAGTTTTATGCACCTTTTTACTAGTAAACCACATTAGCTACATTTGTTGGTGTCATCTGACGATTTGTTTCCCTTATTCAGGGGTGCTGAGATACTGTTTTAGGGCTAGAAACGCCACTGCTCATCACTGCTTATGTATGCATCCATGGTAATTCTAGATTTTGGTGGACTTTTGGGATTCTTCTTTCCTTTATAGGTATATCTCAGTTATGCACGTGTATTAATAAGAAAGTGAACACTGTGTTTGCGCCAAATGACCCTTTTTTTTAAATTATTATTCTTGCCTCCTTTTTCATATCTTTGCCCACCTTCCCTTCATAGCTCCTTCCTTTGATCTCCAATTCTGCCTTATCACCAGATCAGCTTCCCCAGTTTACACTTTTCCATTTTCTTTCCTTGGATTATCTCCCTCACTAGAGTAGCCCTCCCTCACTCTCACCATGAGAAAGATGTGCACGTTACCAGAGCAACGGGAAAGAGTAGAATGAGCATCAAGATTTGACTTTATATCAGATTAAACTTGGGGCATGTAACTGTTTTGTTTAGACTCTTTGTTTTAAATTTGTATAATTTCTACTGATGAATATCGATTTTATCAGCAGAAAGTTTTGGGTCCTAATTCTTGGGTCCGGTTTAAGAAAAGCTTATCCAGTGCTGGAACGCATGTGGTCTCTTTGCTGTAATTATTGTCTAATTAAAAACCCGGGCTTTCCCAGGAAGCATGTCAGTAAGTTTCCATCTAATGTAGCGTCTGTCGGATCAGGAGACCTTTTCATCTTCTCACCCGTCCCCTGGAGAGTGTCTCCAGGAAGACCTGCAGGATCCAGCCAGGAGATGATGTAAACGAGGTGAAGGAGGGAGAGCAACAGAAAGGCAGCGTGACTCGGAATCAAATTACCAGTAAAATAAAATAAAAAATTAAAAGTGTAGCAAGATGGTTCTCTAGAGTCAGAGAAGCAAATTAAAGTGAAGCTGCTTGTAAAATAAGAAATTAAATATCATTAAACAACGATTAATTATTACGACCAGGAAAATCATGTTGTTGCAGAGGCATATCTGAAATTAAGACGTCACATTGCAGAGAGTTGTATGTTTTGTCTGTTTTTTTTCTTTTTTTGATAGGTTGTTGTGTATTTCCATCCGACGTTGTCACACTCTGTGACTGTTAATCACATCGGAGCAAGCCAAAAAAACCAAGCACGACGATAATGTGCACTTTGATTATGCTCAAACTCGCCTTGCTGGAAGCATATAGACACATAAAATGTTTCCCCTCCACATAATTGGACGGCTGAGAGGATCAGGTGCCGAACCCATGGGGATGGCTCATAAACAGCCTCAGCTGGCAGATAGGGAACTGACCTGGCGCCTCCATATGGTCTCGTTCCAACTGCCCAGCATGAGCGCCGTCATGCTGCTCAGTTCTTATCAAATCAGGATGCCATGATTTAGTTTGGTCCCGGTCTTCTAGGGGCAATCATTTAGGACTCGGCTTCGTGTCGCGTATGTATGTGTGGGAAATCCATACAACTGTCTCCAGCCCCGTCATCCTTCTAAATCAGGCTTAATCAGTTTATCCGCCTGCGTACGGTTCCTCATATCCGCTACAAGGAGACAGACATTCTTTTGATAGTTCCTATCAGTGGCTCCTCTATTTCAATCTCTCAACTCATCCGATCGTCCAGCAGTTCCCGTTAGGAGTCATGCGCACTCTCATTGAGTTGACTGTCTTGTCGAAAGTATTCATACCCCTTGGGTCTCGTCACCCCAAAACCGCAGATGCATTTTTATCGGCTTTTATGTGACAGACCAACCAAAAAATGGTACTTAAGTTATATTTTATGCTAGTCGTAATCCCCCGAATCTCTTTCTAAATTCTTTGTTCAATTTTGCTCAAATTTTTGGGGAAAGTTGAGTCACATGAGTTGAGTGACCCCCTCTTGATAGGAAATGGAAAGAAACATTCATAATGTGACCAAATAGTTAGGAAGAAGCCATTATTTTTTGAAGTCTGCAAAGGGAAGAACCACATTGATAAAGTTAAGAATTTTATAAAACAAAAAAAAAAAACATTTTTCACTCTTAAAAGTGAATTTAGCCTGAGTTTCAAAACAATCGTGTTTAGATCATAATTGGTATTTTTAAGCTTATTTTGTATATCTAAAGTTTGATTATGAGCTACATGAGGTCAGCAACAAAAGCCAGCACTGAACTTAACCACAAATTTATTCCTGACGAAGTCTTCCGTGGTCGTCCTGCTGCTGTTTGTTCGCTAATAGACTCTAATAAACCTCTGTAACTTTCACAGAGCAGCAAACACTTTCTGGAGTTTTTCTTTCTAATAAAAACAAACATAAATCACATCTTTTTTTATTTATATGTATATTCATGTTATACGTTTTGTTGATCTATCATGTAATTTTTTTTTTAATTTTTTTTTTTTTGGTCTTTTTTTTGTTTAACGAACAGGTGTTAGCAGGCTTCATATCTGTGTTCAGCTCTTGCCTGAAGTGGTCTCATAAGCTAAAAACGTCCGCCAGAGTGAGGTACTTTTTCCTCATTTTTAGATGTTATGTGACTGCAGAAGAATAAGGGCTGTTATCTCGATGCATAAAGAGCCTCTCTCATACACAGACACACACATTTTTGAGCAGATGAAGCAAAGCACAGCTTGACATTAAGCACAACGAACATACACAAACTACGGCCCAACCACATGCCCGCAGGTTACATCATGCTGTATTACCTCAACGGACATTAATCCTCTCCTTTGTTTAAGCATAATGTATCCATTGAAAACCGTTGCTTCAGCTCTAAACCCAGCTTACCTCGGTTTGAGGCTGGGGGCCATCAACAACGTAAGCTTTATCTGTTGTCACATTCCATTTGCTTCATCTTGGGGGAAAAGTTGTTTTTTCATCCTTCAGGTAGTGCAAATAGAGAACAGTGACTAAGATGTTATATCAGGTTTATAGTTAACATATGACAGACTGATGACCTTCCTGTGCTGCTAAGTGACCTGACGATAAAATATTAGTGGTGATGCTCTTTTTTTTTTGTGGTGATTGAGCCACACTATTGTACATATTCTCATGGTATCCATAAATGAGTTCATATCATGCTGTTTTGTCTGCATCATGCAGGGGGATATTTCAATTTAGCCCCCTAAAAAAGCAGTAAACTTTCTCTCTGCTTAAAGTCCTGGTGCCATAGCAACAGAGCGACCAGAATCACATGCAACATATAAACAGCACACTAATGAAAGGAAAAGGTTGTGGCATACCTGTGGGAATACATTTGCATTTGTTATATTTGTGCTTAACTAGACTTAAAAGCTGCACAAAAAAAACAGGCATCAGAATCCTGAACAATGACCAGAGGAAGGATCTTTCTGTCCTAAGGGAAAACAGACCAGGGTTTATGCGAAGACATATAAATATATTAAAATGCATTTACATAAACTCATATAGGGTAAGAAAGTAAATATTGTTGGGTGTTTTAGGAACATAACATTTTCTAAGAAATCTTTAAAAAAAAAAAGGAAAACGAAGTAAGAGATTTTCCTACTCATAAGATGTCGCCAAAACGTGCTGCTTTGGACAGGATCCGAGTGAACTAACATTCCTTTATTTTTGCATAAATCAGAACCAGTTTTCACCCGTTTGCCCATCCATTATCTTCTTATTTGAGGTTGAGTTACAAGGGAAACAAAACGCAGGACGAAACCATGTGAATGAGCTCATTCACACAACAAGCTGAAGGACTCGGAGGCCCAGACAGACTATCTAGTCCTTCCTCTACGTTTTGTAGGAATATGGTGGTCTTTGTTATGGAAAGACCAAAACTGTAAAAACAAAAAAGAAAATCAAAAATGGGCAAAATTACTTGGACTCATTCCTGACATTAGGAACAAACCATTGACTTGTTGCTTTCACCAAAACCTAGTGACATAACTTCTGTTCTTTTTCTCTTTCCAATAAAAAAAACAAAACCCTGTGTTTATCATGTATGTTCATGTTTCATCCCCTTGAAAAGGGTTGGTCGTTGGGCCAATCGTGTTACAACAAGAACACCACAATAGTATCCAGTTTTTTTTTTTCTTCTGATAATGCCACTTGCAGTAGCAGCAGTCTAGGCAGATTTCAGCCCCTGACAGATTGTAGAAGTTGAAAATTGTCCCCTTGTGGTTTGTGGGCTGACTAAATTTATCTGCATTTGGCCAACCAACAGGACAAAGGTTACCGAAGGAAAGAATAAAGCACCATTCCACAAATGCAATGAAGCAACTAAAAACCCATTCAATTAGTCAAGAGACACTATAGGGCACAATAAAGTATGAGAGATTGAAAGTGAATAAAAATTTGATTTCTACAGAGCGAGAGATCAGGACAATGAAATAAACAAGTTGAAAAAGCAGGAAATAACAGGAGGAGAAATAGCCACAGCATAATTAGAGCAGTTGCTGCTGGCAGCAGCGGGACACAAAGAAACAAGTCAACCTAATAAAACCCTGCCACAGAGGGCAATCCAACGACAGCTCTCCCTGCTGTACACGGCCAAATAAACCCTTTTCTCCCAAGGCTGCAAATTAAGACTGTGGGAAAGGATGGAACGAGTGACACCAACTAAAAAGGGAGCATCCACTGTTTGCTGTATTTCAGGCCAGCCTTTTACCCCGTTGGGCCTCTGTCTGCACACTTATTTGGCTGCCGATGTCACGGTTGGTTAGTGACAGGACGACGCTAACAGCAAAAGGATGAACTCTTTCGGCGAGAGGAACAGGAAGACGAAAGCAGAAGGAGGAGATTTTAGAGAGTGCATTTGAATATTTAATTGAATATGTGTGTATGCAACCGACAGGAAGATTACACTGCTGTTTGTCAACGCTTAGAAGATTTTCTGAGCAATCTGCTGATAGCAAAAATACATAATCCTGTGTTTATAGAATTGCTGTAAGCAAAGAATCGTGTGATTTGCTTTTGACATTCAATATTCTGATGATCAGGCAAAACTTTTGCCTTCTGGATCCGTTATTTTTTTTTAAGGATTTCATTCTCATCTACAAGAGATGGAAACACTCCCACTTTATTATTACCGCATACATGCGTTTTACTAATTGTCATCAGTTCTTGCGTCACAGAGATTTAATGGGACTCAGTTTACAAAGATAATTTTCCTTTCGGTTTAATTTTTTTCGATCGAAGCTTTCTGTTAATGTACTAACTAAAACCTCCTGCGGCCTCAGGTCTTCCAGGAAATGCAGTTCCTCGCAAATATAATCCGACCCCTTGAGCTTTTTTCTCATTGTGTCACAAGCACCACTACAAAACTGCATCGGGGTGTTTACGCGACAGACAAATGCAGAAATAAATAAATAAATGGCACACATTGTATGCAGAGCCTTACAATATTCTGTAAAATCACATTTTGTTCCAATTATAGATGCAAAAATTTTTTATGCACTTTAAAAGGTTCGGTTTTGGTTTCATCTGACTGGAACATCTTCTTCCACAAGTCGATTGTGTCAAACTTCCAGCGGGACTCTTATAACTTTCTTTTAACAACAGCGATCGCCTCGTCACTCAGCCGTAAAGGCTTCATTTGTGTACAGTGGAAATAATAATTGTCCAGTCAACAGATTTTCCCACCTGAGCTGCTGAGCTCATCTGCTGTTACCGCTTACCATTTGGCTGCACTCGCGAGAAGATTACATTGACAAAAATGTGAATATTGTTCATGAATTTGGTGAATGCTGAAGACAACCGGTAGATTTCATTTAGGGACATCAAAATAAGGATGATAAACAGAAAGTTCAAAGTTCAGGAAAGCATGTCCAAATTTATACTAAATACAGTGCGTGTATGATTGAAATTAGTTGGCACAATTAATTTTATTGAGTAAGCTGTATGACACCAAACATCAAGTATTTGCAATCTACTAAATCAGAAGCACCCACAAGCAAACTGCTAAGTTTTTTTTCTAGACAAACACAATGAAAAATGTTTGTTCTCAACCAAAAAAAAAAAAAAAAAGGAAGCATAGAGTCTAATAATCCGACTTTTGAGAGCTTTCGAATAGCATGACTCCTTTCTTTTGTACTAAGATTTTAAAATTCACTTGGAAAGATCTGAAGTAAACCACATGAGAGCGGTCTTTATCTGTGTTTCACATATAACCTGAAGATTGGAATCAGCAGCAAGGAGGAAATGATCCAGTTGACTGGGGAGACCTCAGTGTGACTGGTAGTCATTAACTTTGAACAGACAAGTATTTATTGAGTCTTTTTTTATTTTTTTTATACAGTAGTCATTTGTGTTGAAGTCTACAATCTCCATTTAAGTTGACATCTAGTGCAAAAATTAGAAATCTGGGAGGTGGAAACAGGCTGTGATTACTGTAACCGTTCCGTCTCACTCTTTTAGTGTCTTGTCTCGCAGCGAGTTTCTCCCTCGGCAGGGGAGAAGAGCAGATTATGCCATCAAATTACACACACATTAAAGGCCACTTGTCTCTGTGTCAGACAGTAAACAGAGGCAAGCCAACGTTTTATTAGAATTTTCTCACATGAAAATATGCTGGGGTTGGACTCATTTATTTATTTAACTTACTGAACTTCAGTTATTGGCAAGCCCGTCCTCTACGGGGTTTTCTATTTTTTTTTTTTCATACAAGAAGTGTTTGGATTTTGCCACATGCAGATAACCAGCACGGCTCCGTGTTATTACATCGTTAAAATGTCTCCTCCTGTCATCTGTTTTACTCTGAGTTTCTGGCTGATCACGGTTCTGGGAGACATTTTCAGCTGCACAACCGGAGTTATTTATCTCTGTATAATGAAATTCTTGGTTTTATTTGCTGTCAGCATGATTTAGTCTGACAAAGTCAGTATTTGCTATTTTTATAAGTCCTGAGCAGGCTCCCGTATATATCCTGGAGGCAATGAAATAAGACAATAATTGGTTATATTGGCTAACCAAGTTGTTTTAAAAGAGTTGACTAATAACTGACACAACTCAAAAATAAACCTTTGGCATTTTTATGTCGTTTGTGAGGCAGCGTTTTAGATGCCGTCTGATTTAAACATAGTGCTTTTAACATTTTCATTGGTTACCAGTCTCCACCTTACACTACGTATCAAAACATTTCTCTGATCAAAGAGTTTGTGCTAAAATAGCATCAAGTGTACCTGCCAGAGTCTCCTTGCAAACACATCAAACTATAGCATCAGATTAGCACTGGAAAGCAGTTTGTTGGAAAACGCCATCTTGTCAGCTTTCTTCTTCCATATGCCTCGTGTTGCTTTGATGCAACAACCCTGATACCTGGAGATCTGGCCTATCGGGTTGTTACATTAACTGTAATAACATTTTCATCAGCCAATCAGCACCAAGGAAACTTGATACCGCTCCTTAATTGGCTGCTTTGCAAACACCAACCGTAGCTCTGTGTATTTCAGCTTCCAAAGTTGCATCTTTTTATATATATATATATATATTTTAGGCATGCTCTAAGAAAATTTTCTTTTCTATGAATAATTTGCAATCAAGTTCCACAGAAAAATCAGCGAGTTAAGAGTCCACAAATGCAGAATTATGAATATGCAGAGGTCCACTTTATCCACAGAAACACAAAAACATCTGAAAATGTAGGTGCAGAGGAGGAATGAATGGCTTTGGTGTTTCTGAGGGCGACAGAGATGACATAAACTTGGCAGCTATATCTAACTCTCTGCTTTTTGTTTTATTTTAGATAACTGTCCCCATTTCCATACTTTGAAAGCCCAGCAGAAAAATTCCGGGCCTCGGCTAAGTTCGGCTTTTGGTCGGAACACAAAAGAATAATCTCCCTCCTGCCTGTGCGTTTTACAGTTCCAGTTGAGGCTCCTGCCAGCAAAAGCCGAGAAGAGAGAATCCCCAGGCGAACCACGGGGAGGACATAAAAGGCAAGGAGGCTTCTCCCACTGAAAACTCTCCAGCGCTTCCTTTGAACTCTCCTCACATAAATTCTTGCTTTTCTTCCCACCTGATTGTCCAGAACGAACGTTTGACTGCCGTGCGTATATGAATCCTCGAGTCGTCCGCTATTATGGCGCGAACTGTGGAGACCGTTTCACGGGGAAAAGACCAGTGAATCAGCTGCTGGGTATTGGAGAGCGTGAGAAAGATAAGAAATCCTCAAACGCGCACTTGCAGCAATGTTTTGTTTCAGACAGAGCTGCTGCTTCTTCACACAAGTGCACTACACACTCACACACACACGCACGCACACAAAGTGAAGGCTGTTCATAATTAATGAGCCCAGCAGCAGGGAGAAGCATGAGAGGGACCAAAGAGCCATCGCATTTCAGCTGGCATTCGGCCGACCTTTCACAGCTTCACCCGGCCGTGCCTTTGCGAGCGTGCGCGCAGACGCGAGTGTGAGCGTGGGTGTGTGTGTGTTTACAATGCCTCGGCGGCAGGTGGTGGAGGGAAATGTGCGCGAAGAACAGGCGCCCGATGGCAGAGACGATTATGAGAGGATTCTTCTGTGGAGCTTTGATGAAGAACAGGAATGGCGATGATGAGGGTTGTATCCAGTGAGAGCATGTGTCAACTTCAGCTCAGATAAAGTGGCTGGAAAAAAGTTGGGAGTCGGTTGTGCAAGTGTGAAACACACGAGCATTGTCTGTCTGTGAGGATTTTTTTTTGTCTTATTTCATTACATTAACGTCTGAATAAGTTTACACACGCTCATTAGTGGCATTAAGTCATATTAGTTAGATTTTTTTTTTTATTGATTAACTGAATTATTAATCAATCGGGGCTGGTAATGCAACATACAATACAATCTCTGAGTGTTAAAAACAAAAACGTGGATGCACTCTCAATTTATTGTGAATTTTCTCCAATTCATATGTGGTCAACAATATGCACCCAGGCAGAAATCACACACACTTAAATAATATTTGGATAAATATGAATTAAAGTTCTTCTGATGAACAAAATGGAATGGCCACCGAAAGCCCTGACCCCCAACATGTTGGAAATGTATGGACTGCGCTTAAAAACAGGATCTGTGCCAGTGAATCGGTACGTTTATACAAACTCCCACCCTTTTTTCTATGAGAAGTGATTAAATATTCAGTCGGGATTATGCCAGAAGCTGGCCGTTCCCTTCAAAATCCAAAATGAAGCACAACGTCCTTATGGATTTTTATCCAACTACTAGATATGTATGTTTCCTCCTCTGCTTTTTAAATTCAATCTTGTTCACCCAATTTTCAGAATCTCTTAAGGCTTTCCTGGATATAATATGTTCAGCCTGTTAAAAAAAAAAAAATGCCTCAACAGCAACATTAAGGAGCTCCAAGTTAATAATTTCAGATAAGTGTATGTAAACTTTTAACCAGAACAATACACTAAGCACCAGTAAATTCAGTTTCCGACCGTCAGTGCGCTAGTTGTATGTTAACGCATGCAGCTGTAACCTCCGGCAACTAAAGGCTTTTGCACTGACATTCCTGTCTGCATAATGAACGCGCACGTATGCTGCATTTCCCCCATACATTAGCAATAGAACGGCACACAAGCTGTGCAGCCTGAGGAGCCCAGCAGGGTGGTGGCCCATTTCTAGAAGCACCCTGGGCTCCCATTATTCTGGACATCTTACACGTTGCTATTCTCTGCTAAGAGGAAATAAAACGCAGCTCGACACTTGAGTTGCAAGCTGCGAAGATGTGGAGGTGTGAAGGAGGAGCCATCAAGCAAAGCCTGCGTCTGTCACTGCTGCCTACACAAACGGCATCGTCAGCCCAGTTTTTCTTCCTCTGATTTGTAACCGTGCAGCCTGTTGGCGTCCGTCTCTACTCAAAGGTCAACATTCGTGTTTGCGCAAGCCCACAAGTCTGACTTTTTACATCGAATTGTTCGATAAAACTGTCAGCAATGTCAGTCGGGGAAGATGCATCGCCTCCATTTCATGTCTTAATTAAAAGGAGCAGCAATACGCAGCGTCAACAGAGTCCTTATCTCCCTTCCGGTAGCTACTGCCGGTCAAGACAATTACCCAGTGTCTCAGCTTCGGCCTTAAAAGCAATACTTCTTGCAGTCATGTGCGTAACCAATTACAAGAACATTATTCAATCTCCTCAAGGCTGACTAATCTCATTACCTTGAAACTGAGTAATGGGGGAAATCACTTGACAGTACTCTACTGCTAGCGCTGTTAAATGACCCCTTTTCTATCCACTAGCACCTCTCATTGCCATCCGTACCTACAGTCTTACATTTACTAATCTGACCTATCTTTAATTGTTAATTCCTTGTCTTTTCATATATTTTGGAATAACATTTCTTACAAAAGAAAACAATTCAAAATTGTTTCTAACATAGAGCTGCTAATGATTATCTCTCACACAGTCATGTTACTCAGTGATATTTCAGGCCAACGACGCCTGACCAGACCACTGAGAAGATTAATAATCAAAACAAATACAGTAAATATGCTTTGCTAAGTGTCTACTAAGACAAGAACTATATACACAAAGACATATTAGCGTCGTAGGTCTCAAAGTTTCGGGTATATTCCCTCATGTTGGGCTCATTATGGCATTGTTCTTGATAACTTTTTAGAATTACTATTATTTTTTTGGAGGCAGAATTAAGGTTTAGTCCTTTAGTTTTGTGGCCCAGACTTGTTCTGGTGTTGCGCAACCAACAAAACGTTTCCCTGGTGACAGGATGTCAAGTCTGTCCACCCCACTGCTCATTAGTCCACTGACATATGACAAACGGTGCTTAGACTTTGTTTCTTGAAGCGAGACAAACTTTTTTTTTTTCCTGATATGAAGAGGTGTTGCCTTTAATCAGGGAGGAGCTGTCAGGGTGACAATGGCACCCAATATGTATAATGGGATATGCTATGTTGGCAGGCTTCATGTGGACCCATCAACATAATTGCTGTCATTTTGACTTTTAAAAAAAACAGCAACTAACAAACTACTTTTATTTCTCTGAATATCCAAAGATGACTTGGTAAGAAAGATGAGGAGAAGAAGATGAAAATAGAAGTACAGAGATATGAGAAGAGATACGTTGTTGTTGGCGTCATGATGAATGGTAAGAATCAACCAGAAGCCTGATTAATGTGTTTGACCAAAATGAACAAAAACTGAATGTTTGACCAAAATGAACAAAAACAGAAAAGAAATGTGTAAGATATTATGTAGGAACAATACTCCTTATGTTAGTTTTTCTGACAAGAGTTGAATATTAAACATAAAACCCATTCATGAGTAGAGTTCACATTACTGAGAGCTTTGAAATGAGTGAAGTTATTTTTCAAGAGGTGACACTGAAGGGTTCTCTGCTGCCAATATATTTTCATTGTTTTTACAAAATTTTTAAGAAGTAACAGCGATGTTTTTAAATTTACATGACTGAAGATTTTGTTGGCTACTGGGTTTAAACAAAAACTGCAATTTATTGAGGTGAACTAACTCCATTATGACCTAATTTATATTTTGTCAACCTGAATTTAAGAGGATTTTATGGATGTAGCATGACTGCTAATAAGCGGTTATAAAAAATATTTGAAAGAGTCAGTGTCACGATTTGATACTGACTTTTTTTTTTTTTTTACATTTCAGTTCATTTCTGTGTTTGTCATTTTGGTTTACGTCCTGTCATTAGTCATCGTTTTGTGTTTCGCTCATGAGGTTCTGTTTGTGCATTTACCTTTTTCACCGTTAGTGTTAGTCTTGTGATTCCCTTGTGTTTTAAGTGAGATCTCTCTGTGTTCACTATGTCAATTAGTTTCCTTTCCCTCAATTCCCCTGCTCAGCTCTCTACTCTCAGCTCTTTCACGTTTGTCTAATTATGCTCCCTGGATCTAATGTAGTTCTCTGCCCTTGCTCCAGTATATATACTATAAGCTCCCTGGGTTTCGTTACTCATTGCTGGTTCCTTCCTTTACATTGCTCATGCTCCATGTCCAGTTTCTCCTCATGCTCACCGATACGTTTTTAGCTTGTTTTATCACTAAACCTTCACTTTTGCTGACCTCTATTCCTTCTCTGCATTTTGGTCCTACTGTAAAACAAAACATGACATTTACGTTCATATGTTGCCTTGCTCGCATATATGCATACAGTTTCAGCTCAAATCAGGGATTTTTGATAGCCACTTTACTGTCATTAAACCAACTTTTAACCAATCTTGGAAGAATTTTTATTTGTTTTTTCAAGCTTTAGCTGATTAGCTGGTGTCTTGAGCTGTTGCTACATTCAAATGTAAGGACGGTCAACGTGAAACTGCTGTGATGCTGAAATCCCATCTCATCTCATAATCATGGTCGACTCCAGGATTTTTTATATGTGCCGGCTAAAGCGAGGTCAGCGAAGTGACAGATGCAAAAGATAGAAAAGCTCGAGTTCCTTCCCTTATGTCCGGCTCTTTGTCCCCCCAGCAATTATCATAAAACTCATATAGTGCAATTGCAGAAATCTGATGGCAGAAAAATTGGATTCAGATGCGTCGGAACTCATAAAACCCCAACAGACAACGGAAATGATAAAACAAGCAGCGAGGGAGCAGAGCCAGCTGCTCGGTTATATCCTTCTTTTTGTTTTTCTCATTTTCTCTCACCTCTCTTGGGTTTCAGTCTCCCATTTCTGTGTGAGCATTTACCTGAATGCTTGCTCGTCCTTCTGCCTGGCTCTCTGCTTCTTCTCAACACTACACCGTTAACGTACTGGCTCTCGGCTGTCCATCAAAACACGCAAGTGGAGGGAACGGCTCTGCACCTCTGGCCTGATTGCTTTTGCGAGGATGCGCACGTGTTGCTAGGGATGATTACAGAAGCCTTCTGACAATAGAAAAATATTAATAATTTCTCAAGAGAATGAACAGGAAGAATGTGCATGTAATGCTTTTCATAGCTATTTATGCACCCTAATCGACACACGGGCAACGGCGATGCTAATTAAGTTTAATTGTTGCATTCCAGCATTGTGTTCTCTTGACTAAAATAACTTTAATTTCCATGAATGCACAAGGATCGTTTAGCAAACAAAAGCAGAGGGCAATCCATAAGACAAGTTATTTACATAATCAGAATCCTGCCACAGCATTCCTCGGATGAGAAACAAAACAGAGTCACAATCAGGACTTAGCAGAGCGAAGCAGTAGAATCTAATTACTGAGAACTGGGGAAGCCTTCAGCTGGGAGCGGTGGCGTGGGCCCTGAAATGCTCACAAACATTTGGATTAAAGCAAAATGAGCCTGAACACACACACACACACACAACAGAAAAAAAAAACATTATAATGATCTTTTAATAAACTCGTGAGGGCAAAAAAGAAATGTGTGGAAGAAGAAATCCATCTGCAAAAAAGAATTAACGTCAGCCATTTGTTCTGCTCCTTTCTGCTAAATGTGTTTCGCTCATTAGGGGGGATAAAAAAAAATAAAAAAAAGAAGTGTTGGGGCACAAAATCCAAAGATTTGTCCAAAAGCTGCATGTCAGCAAATATCTCCGACAAACAGATCATCGCAGCTCATATTAATGCAAGTGTCTTGCTTTGAGGTGTAGCTGTGGCTTCGATCACAACAGACAAAGGGGGAAAAACAAACCTTTGAGTGATGCATGGTTATGGCTGAGTGAAATTGCCTCCCTCCAAAGTCTATTACCAGCTTTCTGCGTCTTGTTCATTCTTTACCTCTATCCTGTGCATGGAGATTTACCCACTCCTTGCTTCTTATATCCTCTTTATTTAAATATTTCCCTCTGTCTCTGCAGTTTTTTTTTTTTCTCCCAACAGAGGCAACATATGATGAGTTACTAGTAGGAATCGCTCCCATTCTGTCACCATGAGAACATTTCTCTTTCTGCGTTATCCCGAGCAGCTATGACCGCTGTGAGCAAACTTTCAGAAGAGTTCAGAGGACAAATTATTATAAAGGGTGGACTTGCATAAAAATTACACTAAATTAGGAAAACCTGCTATTTGAGAGGAAGTTGTACTATGATATAAGCAACGACTTAACTGGTTCAAAACGGTAATAATCAAGTTACTTAGTAAAGCTGCTGCCACACTCTTTCGTGATTGCCACATAAATTGTTGTGTCTGAAGACACTAAGTGGTGTAATAATGAAGAAAAGAAGTTTGTTTTGTGTATATAAAAGTATACAAAGTGGTTGTATTCTTCCATATACTGCATGTGTATTGGGATGAAGGGTGTAAAAATCACAGTGGGCTATTTTGTACATCCAGATTAGCTTTGAACATATTGCAATTATCTTGATTTTATCATCTTGATTTATTTTTCTCCATGTATATTTTAACAACCACCTGATCATGTTGGGTACAGAGTTAATCGACCCAAATCAATGCCTATAATCGTTCAAGTAGTCAGTAGCTAAATGTATTCAACATATGGGTTGGCTTGCCCTCCCGTTGGAGCCTGTTCAACCATTTAGAGTTGAGTTTATATTCATCAGTATAGAGAAAGAGTATGCATTGCATATATTGATGTTAAAGACTGTCAAATTCTTTAATTTTGTGTGTAAACACACAAAATTGTCAGAGAAGTATACTTTCTGTACTGGCAATCTCAAACTAAACTGTGTGTTCAAAACAGCATAGATTATTTCTGGTAATATAATCATCAGTTTTCTAACAATCATTAAAAGTAGAGGTATATTCTAGATGTGTTATCTCTGGATTTAGAATCGTAACTTGCATCATAAGGCTTAAATAACACCCGTTATGATCTCGACTTCCGTATGTAATAAAATTGCAAGTCTAGTATTTCTCGTTGTGCATTACAGTTTGGTCCACTGTGTGGGGTTGTATAAGCTCACAGAGTATTGAACTGTGTGCTCCCTCACGAGGTGATAATGTGCTTCAAGGGGGTTAAGTACTCCCAGTTTCAAAAGGCAGAAGCTACAGAGAAGGGGGAGGGACCGAGTTAAGTGGCTCACTTGATGTCCGCGCAAGTAGGTTGCCTTGAATACATCAGCTGTGAATTGATGGTTTAAACCAAAGATGGTCAGTTCTGGTCCTCTGGGATCCAGTATCCAGCTGGTTTTGTCCCTGATTCAGCAGACCTCACATTATATTTGAACTCTCTCCACAGCGCGTCAACACGTCCTGCAAGAATCCAATGACGTACCATTTGTTTAAATCAAAAACATGCATAGCTTTTATTTTTACTGTACCTTTGTGCATTTTTCTGAGGTAAAACACAAAAAAATGCTTTCAGTTTGTTGTTGAAATGCAGCAGAATGTGAAAACGTTCAATGGGAGTATGCTTTTATAAGGTTCCTTAAAACTTAGAAAAGGAAAAAGGAAGTCATCACAAACTAATTTCACCTCAAAATGAACCTTCTGTGTAATTAAGACAAGGGCCTCTCGTGTGTGTCGGCTCCCTCAGGCTCTTCAGGAGACAGGAGATAAGGAGAACATCTTTTTTTAACCTCCCGCCACGAGAGAACTGTGGGTTCATCTGTTACTGTGGTAACTGACCCGGAGTTTTCCCTATTAACCCTGGTTACATCCCCAGCATCTTTTCTAACAACTTATCTATGGCAGCTTCCCACAGCTTGTCTTGCAGTCATGGACAGATAATATAATATAATCTCCTGTATTGAAGAATAGCAGGAAATACGCATTACATAACAAACATGGAGTAATAATGATGAGTTGGGCATTGTGGCTTTTCAATCTGATCAGTACTGGAAGGATCTGCCTTGTTCAGGTGAGAAAAACAAACGGGCAGCAAGAAAGCGTTGCCAGGGAAAATGTACAATGCACGGTTACCGTGGGGAGGGTATTGTGTTGCTAGGGAAACATGCATGTGGTCATGGAACTGAAGAGGACCAAATAGGACGGGGGAAATCGGGTGAAGAAGAAATGAGAAGGCACTAAACGCGGGTGTGGTGACGCCCAGACAGCGTTACCTTGAAGAACAGCTGTTAGCCATGTGCATGCTTGCTTTCCACGCAGTCTGGTGGAGAGGGAGGGACATGCTGAAGCTCCCCTGGCCAAGCAGCTTCAGTTCGATGGTCAACCTGTCGTCTGAAAAAGAACACCACCTAAGGCAGACGTGGCAAACCTGTAGTAAGGGGTCCCACGCAGAACCCTAACGTCCAATCTCTGGACTCTCATTAATAGATGCCTTACCAGCAGTTTAAAGATGTCATATTGCCAAGGCTTTACAGGAAATTGAAGCAAATTTCTGGAAGCGGTGGCAGAATTACAGTGAGTCCGTGGAGGTCCACTTTGACATTCACAATGGCTTACATATATATAAGGATGGTACGTTTCAGTGCTTTTCCTGGTCTTGTAGTTTTTTAGTATTGATCCCAATGCATGCACACAGGCAGCAGCAGGTAAACTCAATTATACAGCGCAAATCTCTGATGATTACCAAGATTATCACATTACCCGGTATAGGAACACGTACCAAAGAGGATGTGTTGATTAGACTGCCTACAAAGTGTTTAGACAGCAAAGAGCGAGCCTGGGAGTTTTGTGACAACTCTTGTTGAAACGGAACAGTATCACAGCAGAGAAATGTCTATTTCTCTTCCAAAAAAAATGTAGTCTACCCTTCATAAGCATTCGTTTTCACTCTATCATGTCTGTCACTTCCTTAGCAGACTTTGACATAATCTTCACAGTGATTTTGTCTTGATATATTCTTGGCAAAAGCAAACTGAAAATGTACTAAGATTTACCTCACTTTTAATTGCTTTCCAGAAATCTATCGCCGGGGTTTTCTCCCAGCACTTCTATGTGTACTGTAGGTGCGAATACTTGGCAAGAATTTAGCAGTGAGGTGACGGAGGTGGGGGAGCCGAGCTGAGAGTTTCCTTTCAGATGCTACAGTTGCTCTTATCTGCCACAAGAGAGACTTTAAAATCCGGTCAAATCAATCTTACAAGCAAAAACACTTACTCGCGGACTTACGAGAAACATGTTCATGAGTATCCACAACTCCTCGTGACTCAAGTGTGCCACCTTTCATTTCTCAATAAAGGTTTAATGCTCAATCATGGCAGCATCGGTGGAATAAATAATGATAAAAAAAAACAAAGCCACGTCCACTTGTCTCTGAGTTTGCACCAGAGTTTGACAGCAAGAGATGGGGAGAGCAGAGAGGCGCAGAGCTGTCTCTTGTTTAGGAAGGAGAGTGAGCCGAAGCTAACCATTAAAATTTCCCTGTAGCATCCACACTCGCTCACAGCTCCAATCTGTCTAACTATCTGGGTCAGAACTATTACTAGTAGGAGGAAGGAAACTCATTAGCGAGTCCACCGTGTCTGCCATTCTAGACAGACACAGGAACAGACGGACAGGTCGACAAACTAAATCAGATGTAGAAACGAGAACGACTGAGTTAAAGAGGTTAAATTTTGTGCACTGCTAGTAAAATGTTTACATACGCTCATCATGAGGATGAATGGCGTATTTATCTGCGGAGGTTTTGGATGGAACAATGAAAAAACATATATTTTTGATTAACTTAAGAATTTGGATCATAAGTTTGACTTTGTTGAAGGGTTTCTTTTAACAGTGTCAAAGTAATGCTCACGTGTTCAAATTTAATGTTCTGATATTATTCATTCTGAATATTTGGATATTTGTCTGATCTTTATTTCAGAACTGATGGAGTTAATTCAAGCTGGTGGGCTCAGCTTTGAAGCGTAGTCCATAATATTTTTTATATAGTCGAGGCTGAAGCTTTTATCTTTTCCAAAACCAGCTCAGATGTGTCGATGGGATCACTTTGCTGTTGGATGCTCCAATTTCTTTCAACTGCACGACCGCTGTACTGAACAGTTATACTGAAAACTGGTGCAGTTTTAAACCCTTATCTTGATTCTTTCTATGATTTTTCTTGCCAGTAACCCAGAATAGTTTAGGTTTTGGAGCAGTGGCTTATTATTTATCCAACACTCTCGCAGCCCGCGGTAATGTGAAACTTACCTCGTTGTAAACACTGACTCATCAGCTTGTGTCCAAGCGGTTCTTCTTGAATCATAGTGCGACAGTTTGAGTGAAATTTTAAGACTTGGACACAACTGAGGTTTTTAGTAAGACAAAGACCCCAAACTCACATTAAAACTGGTAGCAAGCAGTAAGCAGAAAGTATTGACCTCAAGCTTAAAACGTCAGGTCTGTGACAGGGAACCAATTAATTTAAGTAAACTCAAACAGCGGTCTTTTATCCAGCTAGGTTATACATTAACCTTATCGAAGACTTGAAACAGCACATGGTTTCTCTGCAATGTTTTAAGGGGATTTTAACCCAGCCTTGATGCACAGGGATATGTATACATGAGCAAGCATATTTAGTTTTGACCATGCAGATTTAAAAAAAAAAAAATCACAATAAATTCAAACATCTGCACTAAATTATTCTTGTTCAAATTAATTAAATGAGCATGTATATAATACACATCTTTGCACCTGAACTTCTGCACAACACTCTGTGGAAACAGGAAACAACCAGGCTGTATAAATTTACTATTCCTGTCGCAAAGATGGAAATATTAGCAGTCTCCGCAAACCATAGTCGACTGCAGCCAAAGGACAATTTATTATATTTGGTTTGTCAGAGCAAACCTGACCTGAATGTAAACAAGTCATTCCATCACTTCTGCCTGCTATGTCTGACCTTTCCTCTGTTTTTTTTTTTCTTCTCCTACGAGCAGAAACTGATAAGGGATGATGGCTTTTATTTCCCTCTGTTTTTTTTTTTTTATAAATCTGTCGCTATGTGTGTGTGTTTTATAGGAGAAATGTTTCATTTGAGAATATATTGCTTTCTGTACCCAATACCCACTGAAATCCTCCTAAGTGATCCACAGCGTCCCACTCAGCCTCTTTCGAACGGTTCCCCTGGGTGCCTCGTTAACAAAGGCTGCTGCCTGGAGACCAATTTGAACCTGGATTTGTTCTGTTTTGGGCCTTTGTGACGTTCTGGCAAATGAACACAAATTCTATCAAACCTCCACTAAAACAGACCTCAACCTCAGGAGAGGTGCATTGTGTAAATTAATTAACATGAAAAAGCTGTTGCTGCCTCTTTGCATTTTCTTTTATGTCCTTCTTTGCTGGCAGCTTGGAATTGGTTGGTTGTTCTCTCTTGCCAAATGGACGCGTTTGAGTCAACTAGCTGCCAAGTCCAACTTTTAGAAACAATCTTCTTTGTGGCACCTGTTGTCCTTAAGTAAGTTGCTCTTTGCATGATTTTGAAAGGACTCCGTCAAACGGCTGTGGTTTGCAAGTGAGCAAGACCAAGGGCCCACTTTTGCAAGTAGGAGCATTTATCTAGTAGATTAATACTTTTTAAAAATTGGTTGGTTCTTGTTAAATCACACACAACCATAAATGTATCAGATCTAAACAACAACCTAGCGAAATCTCTTTGCCTGTAGTTTTTCATTTGCATATAGACAGTCCTCAACACTCTAATTCAACTTCTACCATGATGCAGGTTTTAAAGAAAATGATATCTGCTCGACTCCTGCAGGATTGCAGTGGAGCATGTGGCTTTATTATTTGCAGTTAATGGACGAGAGGTGGGAGCAAGTCTGAACAGGGCACCAGTCTGTCAAGGAGACGTACTGGGCAAACAGCTATTCAACTATCCTAAGAGCAATTAGGAAGCCGGGATGCCTGCAGAAAATCGATGTATGCACAGGGAGAACCTGCACACTGCCTGAACAATTGGCCCAGCCGAGATTCAAAACCAGAATGTTTTTTGTTGTTGTTGTTGCAAGACAACCATGAATTAAAAAAAAAAAACTTGTAATGTTCAAATTACCACTTGACATGGGTCAATTGTCACAAACATTTTTTTTGTTAATTGTGTTCTTTAAAGTTAATTGCATTCCCTTCCAGTAGAGAAAAAGATTATTCATTGACCTTAAGTTAGGCGGCATGCAGTTATCACCAATATGCAACGATTAGTGCAATAAACTAGAATGTTAGCATGTTGGCTAACTGTAAATACTGTGCTTACATATGTTTAATTTCTACTATAATGCTAACTATGAATTATTGAGGAAACCTCTGTTTTAGGTCCAATAGTAACAATAAATCAAATGTTGGAGAAGCATTCTCTACTTAACATTGAGACTAATTTTGAATGATGTGTTTAGGCCTCGTTTCAAATGACCGGACTGTTTTTTTGTTTTTTTTCATACATTTTTGGAAATATGTCGAATCGATTTCTCAGCATCAAAATAATAACAGTAATAATAACAATTAAACACGTCATCACTAGAAGCAAAAGAATTAAGTCCAATTTATCACAAAGTTTAGACTAAGAGTTTCCCTGTTCATATAAAACAATTACACTGTTCTTTAATTGCATCTAAGGGCGTTGAGTGGGGCGGCATGCATCTTCCAGACACATTGTTCCATTCTATGGTGATTGCTTAAAAAGCAACTTTTGAGCAATCACCATTTTTCTCACTCTATCGGATGTCTTCCTTGTGTCTGAATGTCGCAGGAGGAAGATGTGCGTCACCAATTGCCTTGCAACGCGTTTAACCTCACATCATACATAATTTGATCACCAGACAAGCGCATCACTTTTACCGTGACCTGAATAATGCCACAATAACCCAATATGACTTATCAAATTTACATGTTGATTTATATTGAATAAATGCGACTGGTAGTTTTTTTGTTGTTGTTGTTGTTCAGATGATGCTCATGTTTCAAAGATTTGGATTTTATAGGGACGGAACATGTATCTAGCAGTGACCTTTTCTACCTTCTGATTTCAAAAACAACATCCTTTGAGCGAAAGGAGCTTTGCTGGAGTATCGGCTCCGAAAAGAAGCAACACGAGTAAAGAGAGTATCGGAGGACGAGCACGAAATGCTCCAAATCGAGCCAAATGTGCCACTATAGTGAGATGACGCATTGACGAAATACATTACAGAGAACGGTATCGACCTACATCTATTACCTTTTATCCACAAACGTTACGCAATTTGAAAAAAAAAATAAATAAATAAATGATTAACAGAATGTTCAGTTAGGTCAGAGCTTTCAAATCAGTTTTAGTCTGTGTAACGGGGACACCTTTCACACTTTTCGTGAAGTATATACGTACACAACACTGTGTGTATTGCCGCACTGCATGTCTACGCTGTCGGACTAATGCATGCTGTAGAGAAGCAGATAAGAATATTGACGTTAGGCACTCAGGAGCAGCCATAAAGCTTCTGTAGTTTTCATATTTCCAGCCCATCTGTTACAATTATATCACAAATCCCATAGGATTCGTTTTTGTTTTTCAGATAGAGCATTAAAATGTGACAGAATCATATATATCTATATTAAATTGGCTGGGGCAAAATCCTTTTAGTTGTTAGATATTTTTCCCCAACAGTGTTTGTCTTTATAGAGTAATATAGTATCTTAGAAATGTGTAAAAAGACCATAACCTCTTGAATACTTTAATTCGGTTGGAATGGAAAGGAAAGGAATCCAAATGACTTTGTTTTATTTATTGAAAATCAATATCTGGGTTTCATTTTTAATTTAAATTCATGACCAACTTTTTTTTTTTATTATTATTATTATTGCCGCTCTTGTTTACTGGGTTAGTAAGGTGACCTTACCAATCGTGTGGCCTAGTTCTCTGGTTCTGTCCTCATTTTGAAATCTGCAATGCTTTGCGATGACGAGAGGTTTATATATCCCTGCTATTAAAAACTGAATATTTGGGTTAACAGACAGTTCAGGATCTGACGCGCTCTAGAACATCTATCTGAAAACTTGTTTTAAACTCGAAGAAATAAAACACGTTTTGTGAAACATCGAGTCTCTCACTTATGACGCAAGCCTATTTTGTACAATCTATTCATGAGATTGTGCAAATCTCGTGAACGTGAGTGACATGCACAGTCTCTGCTGCTGTAGGAGGGAGGTTGTGTGTGTTTAAAGTTCAATGCTGAGTGAAATTAAGCTGAAAGTTTCTCAAAACGGGTCGCGGCGCAATCAGGGGAAGTAGCTTCAAGAGTTCACCATGCCGAGAAAACTAATGTTATTCCGGGGTGAGTGCTGCGACTACTGCATGTTATTCAAGTACATTTATCATATGCACAGCATATTTAACATCTCCGAGATGAAATTATGTACAGCCCAGTATCAGATGCACATGAAGACTATGCTGGAGTAGCAATGAATTAAAGCCGCGTATATTCAGGCATTATTAAAAACACAAGGCAGATGTGCAATAGTGTGACAGGACTATAACAAAAAACACTTTAAAAAAAAATAGGCCATCTGAGACGAGTTGGGCTCAGATACTAATTGTAGCATATTTATACGTTTCTTGTTTCAACCGTTTTAGTTTCTAACTAATTCATAACATCATTCAGGGATATTTCTGTTTAAGATATATAGGTGTGTAGTCTAAAGTACAAAAAATAACTGTTGCTTATCGAGATCGAATTTTTCATTAACAAAAAAAACAAAAAAAAAACCACTGAAGCTCACCTTGCCCTCTGCATATTCCCATCCAGTTTTTTTTTTTTTTTAACGGGACAAATTGAGATAAATATAGTTCCCTACAGCTAACCTGATTTTAATCAAACAGGGGGAAAATGATGGGCAAACATCGTACCGGTTGCAAATCATAACTGTCCTCGGCTCTCCACCCCCATGCCCCAGTCATTACATTTGGACTATAAATAAATGCAGAGGTTGCCACACAAGCAAATGGAGCTGCCAACCTGAGAATTGGTGGCAGGAAGCTGAGAGGAGGCAGATGAGCAGAAGGAATGACAATGAGGCCGAAATTAATCTTTGCAAAAGTTGGAAGGGCATGAAGTTAAAGCCGGGCAGTGGCTAATAAAGACAGGCAGCCATTTCAAAGCCCTTCTTTTTTTAAATATTAATTTGTTTTGTAGCATGTCATTTAAAAATACGCAGCAAATAAACAGAGAAAAAAACTTTTCCACAATGAAAATATGTTGCGGTTGCAGCAGAAAGAAGAAGAAGAAGAAGAAGAAAAAAAACTCAATAAGAAATGTAGAGAAACAGAGCAGGCTCTGGAGCTGAGATATTTAGTCATCTGCTTTCTTTCCTTGAATAAAACGCTCTCACAGAAGCTTTCTGTGTGCACGCGCCCTTTGAGATTTACTCATTTGAACTTTCCGAAGCTACCTGCAGCAACAAGCTCCGGATCCAGATACGAGGCCGAGGCATGGCCAGCTGCGAAACAACATTTTCAGGTCTCGCTGCATCGCATCACCAGCAGTGACTCCGCTCCTCGTGAAAGATTCCGGGGGAAGGAGGAAGAGGAGGAGGAGGAGCATTTTATTCCACATTTCCATCTGATTATTTGAATACACAGATGCGTGGCAGGCCTTTTTTGTGTGTGGATTTATTTTTGCTTCATTTTGACGTCGCCCTGCATTGCACGCGTTGACGTAAAAGGGGTTTCTCTTTGCCTCTGACCACATACGCTAGATGCAAGTTGTACGTGACCTCGTCAGGCCGGGGAACGGCTTTCGCCATCACCGGATTCTCGCAGCCGGAGGTGGCAGAGGGGAATCATCAGCGTCTCGTTATCGCCTCATCCTAAATCCTCACTTGCACTTCGCACACGTAGACATGCGTGGAATCTGAGCAGGACAGTTGCAGTTTCTAATGAGTATTCCCTCCACAATAATATCCATTAACCGAGTGCCAGCAGAGACTTCGTTTCCACGAAGACTAATTTTCTCTAATGCCGACATATTTTGAATAATGCAAGCGCTGTGAAGGCTGCAATTACATACGTTTACGAGGAGCGTAAATTAAGCTCCACGAGAGTGCTCTGATGATAAATCTAATAATAAAGAAACGGGGAGTTTCCTCCTAAGTTGAATCAATCACTGTGACTCAGAATGTTTTGTCAGCTTCACGGGAGCAAATTTGATCCCGTCTCTAAATGACGTTTGTGAAATGTTGCCACAGCATCACGGGGGGTGATCCGTTTTTATCCAGCCATTTTTTAATTTTTATTTTTTTCAAATATTCAAGGATAAAACAAATGGGGCTGTAACTAAGAAGACAAACGTACGATCACAACACAATAGTAAAAATTTAATGAATTTCAAAATGTACTCGTTTGTTTCGTTTGTTATAGTTTGGCCCAGTCTTAAGCTACATTAACACCTCATGTCAGCTCCGACCAGCTTCTGCTGAAGAACAGCATCCAAAGACATCATTCTGCCACCACCGTGTTCTAACAAGGGGTCGATGTAGTTTGACGAACGTCCGGTTCGCATGCATGTCGGTCAAAAATGTACATTTTGTTCCCATCTTGTGACTTTGCAGATGTTTATTCGCAGAAAATGTCAAAAACCATGAGGGCTTTTCCTTTTACTTTACAATCGTGCCCTGCTGTGTTGGTCTCACCCAGTCCAAGCCCATAAAAATAAAACACTGAAATTTGTGGGCCAAACTGACAAAATATAAAATAGTTCAAGTAAGTAGTTTTGCACACAGCTTGATGTATCGTTATTTGTGATGTTGTTGCCTCTTGCAAACTTTTGCAATAATCAGTAACACCAAACAAGGCTGAGGCAGTAGGAGCCACTGCCATGCACAACTTTTTTTTAATATCTGTCTGAACGTTTTGCAAGCTTTTAAAAACACACACACACACAAAGTTATTGGACTTTTGATTTAATGAGCAAGAGAAAATATTCTTCAGAAACATCTGCATCATAAACCACTTAATCTATAACAAACTACTTAAGTGAAATTGCTTGTGGGAAAAAAAAATCTTTTCTGAATTTAACCACCTGCCCACAGAAAGCTGTTGAAAACCTTCATGTTAATCAGTGAAACGAACCAATTAATGAGCCAGACTCGCTCTGCTCTCTAGCTTGTTACCGTTTCCTTTGATTTTCTAGTGGGCTCTTTCTTTCTTTTTTTTCTTTTTTATTTTATTTTAAGTCTTTGGCTGTGGGCATATTGGCTCTGGAGTAATTTTCACTAACATGCTCTCTGATTGTGCACGTCTGTTTCAGACAGCTCACAGATCATGAAATCTTAGGTGGGAATCAAGCTGACAAACCCATGAGTCCATTTGATTTATGCATTCAAACTTGTTAATAACTCACTAGAAATGACTTTATGTCCAGCATCTATTTGAGGCACAGCACATATAGTCATGTTGTCGCACCAGAATTTCTTGAACAATTTCAGATACTAAAGAAATAATGAAAATAAACCAGCTTAAGCTATACAGTGAAACACTGACGAACATTCAAGAGCTGCATTACGCACAAAATCTGCTGTCTTTTTCCAGCTAAAGTCATCTTTCCTTTTTATTTTTTTTTTATTTTTCTTTAGCAGCCATTCTTTCGTGCTATTCGGTGTTCATCTCTGTACAAGCTGCCAACTTCATCTTACTGTAATACTTGGGCATATCTGTAACGGCGCCAACAGAACAGCTCCACTGCGTTACAAATCTGAGCCATGATTCACTTTCTTTTCATCATGTCCCCCCAAAAACACACTTTCACGTCCAAAATGACTGCGGTTAAGGAGTGAAAACATAAATCGGTCAGAGTTGGAGCTCTGATAAGTGACGGACGGGTCAAACGATGAAGTAAAAAAAAAAAAAAAAATATCAGATTCACTGTATTCATTAAATACATAAAAACTAAGAACTCCAGCCATTTTCAGTCTGTTGAAACATCCACCAACTGTATTCTCTCTCACAGACTTTCAGTTGAATAGATTCGGTAAAGCCGAGGGACGTCTTTGTACATAAACATAATTTTGTAAAATCTGTCTGAGACCTCACAGTGTTTCTTGTGTTCTGGTCCTCAGGGCAGCAAAACCAGAATCTGACTTCGAAGAAAAACAATTTCAACCATTAAAAGCTCAATCAGTGCAGCTTCGCCACTTAATGCACATCTTTGTGCATCCTCTTAGCCCGGCAGCCCGTGGAGAAACAAATCTTTGTCAACAGATTTTTTTTTTTTTCTCACGTTCATCTGGTTCTATGTGAAGCAGCAAAAACAATTTAGGACACGTGATGCGCAGAGCAACAGGCAACCAGGAAAGAGACCTCGCTCCTGTAAGTCCTCCCATCTCATTCCCAAATACCAGAGAATCACAAGATGCTTGGCTTGGTTGGTGATGTGTGAAGAGATGAGGCCAGATAACCCATGGACATCCTAATTTAATCATGGATCAAATTGGTAATTCAATTTGTGGATTCAGGGGAGAGAGAAGAGGAGACGGGAATAAAATGATAAAATAAAAAAAAGTTAAGATGCAGAAGTTCCTCATAAGAATTGACCGGTCACATCGCTCACCAGTGATTACTGACTAAATATCATTCCCATCATCATTTATTTACCTGATCCCAGTAGCTGATCCCCCCCAAGACGGAAGGTTAATAGAAAACCTTCTGTCTTGTCTATACGTCCTCAGCATGTAAGGAGATGCTGAGGTCTCTGTCTGTCTCCATCTTCCCGCCACTATCCGTCAATTCTCCACACTGATCTGAGCAGTGAGAAAGGGGGCAACTGTAGCTCAGCGTGGAAGGAACCGGAACAGGTCAAGACGGCGTGAAAAGTCAAAGTGGGAATAGAATAGAATAGAATGGAATAGAATAGAAAGGTGCCTACCTGAGGTAACGCAGCGGTTCTATGGTTTCAGGCTCTGCCTCAGCTGAGCTGTGGTTCATCTTGTCCATCTGTCTTCACCCACCACGAGTCGGTAAACAGGAGAAAGGATAAGCTGTGCTCCCCCAAAGAAAACACTTCCGTTCCTTCTCCCTGACTCTGGTTGAATGGACGGGCTGTGTGTCTGCGTGTGTGTGTGCGTGTATGAGCGCGAGTGTCTTTTTCCTGGGAATAGACTGTGAAATCTAAATGGACTCTCTCTCTCTCCACAGCTCTTGATTGGTTCAGATGCTGGAAGGTAATTACTGGCTGCTTCAAAACACACACGTACACCCTTGTTCACACCGACACACACACGCGCTCTGCTTCTTGTCTCAATAACCTTTCCTCTCTTCTCTGTTTGTTTTTTCAGCTGCAGGGTCCCCTCCGCTCATTCTCTGAGAGAAAAAAAAAAAAAAAGGTCTGCGCTTTCTGTTGCTCTCACACGGAAATCCAGCCAATTAAGAAGCAGGAGCCCCGGTGCTCTGACGGCTGATTGGCTCCCGGTCGTGGCTGTTTAGTCATCAGCATCTCCACTGGTCATCGCATCACTTAAAATTTGACCAGACAGGTGCATACATTAAACACATTCTCCTCAGGATTGCTCCTTTGAAGCAAAAAAAAAAAAGATCATTTGATGCAAAATGTAGAAAAATTGAAGAGGCCCTGAATGATAAATGTTAAAGGAAGAGGGTTATCTTCACTTACATTAATTTGTTTTTTTCTCTTGACATGACATAAGGGCATTTGTTTCTTATAACTAAAGAAACAAATGCCCTAAAGATGGTATGAGCAATACTGCACTATATGCTGCACTAATATACGACAAATCAGCAAATGGGATTCAAAGTTCACACACCTATCCATCTCCAGCGGTCATTGGGTGAGAGGAGGAGTACAGCCTGGTCAGGTCACCAGTCCATCACACAAAGACGCACAACCCTGCACATGGGTAGACTTAAGGGCAATTGACCCCAGCACCTTCTTGACCCAAAGCAACAGTGCTGCCCAGTTTTCGTTCCTTCATGTTAGCTTTTAAAATAAAATAGGACAGGAAATAAAATAACAAATTAGGCCTATAGGTCAAAGTGGGAATGTTCCAGATCCAGATTGACAAAATGCTAATGGACTAGCAACAGGACACTGGGATCACATTATTTTAATTCACAGGTCATATATTAAAAAAAAATGAAATAAAAGACAGCCTCAAGGAAGCTGTGTGTTCTGTGCCTGTGAGTTCCTAAAATCTCATTTCCAAATATGTCATATATGAGTGACTATAATGACAATCTATTTCCATTATCGGTGTAGTTTTGCTCATTCCACATTACAGTGGCTCTCATTGAATTTCTTCATGGCATCCCTTCAGAAAAACAAGATTTTCTTACAGGAGGACTCTGCTGCCATCTATTGTCCACAACAAGCAAATGCAAATCCGATCATCTTAACTCGGAACATTTTAAAAAGAAACTTGGTTTTTGTAGGCCTCTTGTGTAATTACCTCTGAGGAAGACTGCTCTGCAAAAACACAAAATCTTACAAAGTAATTCTGGTCTTGTTTCTATACCAGAATATACGTTTTAAATTGCCCTTAATTTTAAAAGCAATTAAGGGCTTTTTAAGGAAGTATTTGCTTTAAACAAGCTCCTATTTCTTGCTAAAAAGTTTCTTGTAAGTTACTTCTGTCTTATTTTAAGTGTGCTAAGACATTTTCACTACAAACTAGACAAAAAAAATAGTAGGCAACATCTGAAGTTTATGCGATGTGGAGTAAGTTGAATCTTGATGAATTGTTTATAAAAAAGAAATTGAATGTAATGGGGAAAAGTGGCTCTTATTTAGGAAAGGACAAGGATGGAGTGTGTGTGTGTGCGTGTGCGTTTAGGTATATGGCTTAACTTACCCCTTATACATTACCAACTTATACACTGGCTCAAGTTAAAAACACTTTCCTTCAGCCTTTATCAACACTTTGTATCTTTTCCCTCCAGCAAAGCAAGAGTTCAAATTTCATGTAACCCTGGCTGCCAGTAAAACAAACAAGTCAAGAAACAGGGGTTAAAATTAGTTTTATTATTTGACAGAGCAGGAAAAAAAAAAAATCCAAAACAACCAACAAAAAAAAAAACAAAAAAAAACTTATACATTGTTGTCCATTTGCGCTTCACTGCAGCTGACCCCAAACACACAAACAACGGAATGGTGATAATGTTGCCAAACAGCAGCAGCAGCAGGCAGTCGTCAGGACAGCGCAGGGTCGCACCAGTAGGGCAACGAAAGAGGCATGGGCTCATTCCAGGTTGCTAGTTTTTTTTGTTTTGTTTCGCTCATCAGGAATGTACACACAACCTGGAATATTTCCCCTTTGTACGCCAATGTAGAAAACATGAACTTCACAAGCAATCTACCTTAATTTCTGTGTGTTTGCATTACCACCAGGCATCTGCAGATGTTGACTTTTTTCTTTTTTTTTTAATGCAAGCCCAAAAATCAAGGGATACATATCCACTTGAGGCGCTGACATAGAAAGCAATTGTGCAACCGTTAGATTACATAATAAAAAAACAAAAAACAACCTGTTATCTGACATGAGGACATTAGGCTTCAAGACGTGGAGCTTATAAGGACATAATCTTTGAGTGCAACAAAGAGTTAGAAAATGCGAGACTGAAAGCGACAATCGGGTCAGGCAGTAACTTTTAATTCAATCCGACTAAATCGAATCTAATTGACTCTTTAGGGAGATGCAGATCAGAACAGAGCTTTTGTTTTTGTTTGTTTTTTAATTACTGAGAAATTGTTGGGGGTTTTTCTTCCCCTCAGTCATTAAATGCATGAAAATTCTGATTGCTCTCCATTTTCATTAAATCGACAGCATGTGGGGTTTTCTAAAAGTCACAGGTTAAGGACATGCCTTGATGCATAGATGGGAGGGGGGATACTCTTAGAACATCTGAGAATTTATTTAGACTCAAAACTACTGCCTCCATCACAGACCCGCAACACACATTTCTCTCAAGCGTAATAGTCCTTTTGAATTAGAAAAAATAAAAAAAAAATTAAAATCAGCATGTGAGACTGGAAAAAACATCAGAAATGTGCGTCAACCCGTTACAGCCCGATCGTGCATCTCTGCCTCTCTCCTTTTTTAATTACTGTAAATTTTCCAATAAGACAAAGAGAACACCATCTGATAAGCGGCACATAAACGGGGCCGCCCTGCTGGCTGATAAAAGAAAAGCAGCCCATTTTCTCTTGTGACCGAAACATCCTGTTTTTTTTTTTGTTTTTTTGTTTTTTACCATGACACTTTACGTCTGCCTGTGCTGCTGCAATCTGATTAAAACACACTGTAGCGCATGTAAAATGCAAGAATCGGCTTTACAGAAATCATACACACCTTAAAGACTAAGAAGTTCGTCATCTGTTGCAGAAGGGCTTAGTTTTTGTTTTTGCATGACTACATTCTGAAAGCTGTCCAGCTTCGCTCAAACCGGTCAAAGGTTGTGCGAGAGCCACTCGACACAGAGGGAAAAAACAAAACAAAACACATTTTAAACCAATATCCTTTCAAAACGTAGGGCATATGCAAGTCTTTACTAACCCTATAAATAAATTCAGACAGTTTTGTCTGTAGAAGGAACAAAACAAACAAAAAAAAAAAAAGTAATGCACCACAACCTATGACTAAAAAGCAAAATTAAAATGTCAAAACCTTGACATTCCTTACACCCACTCCGTTTAGCATGAATTCATGTTCATATCCAGAGAGGGTTCAAATAAACTAGAAACCTTCTAGCAGAAGGGATTCCATTTGGGCTCCACTAGTTCTTTGGAAGGTTTATTTTACAATATTCAATAAGAATAGTCCTCCAAATATGCTCCGCGTTTTCTTTTTTTTAAGCTTTTTTTTTTTTCTTTAACATGAGTCAATGAAACCCTTAATCTTTATTCTTCATCATCTTAGCAAAAAAAAAAAAAAGTATTTAAAACTAGGCCACAATAATGGAAACCAGCAGATGTAAAACCACCTCAACAGTAACATTAGCCTTTTTTTTTTTTTTTAATATTCAGACCTCAACAAGAGGCCACTTCCAAAGTGTCAGGGAGCACAATATTCCAAACACAGCATAGGACTTACAGAAGAGAAGACAAAATCCTAACATTCAGCCATACAAAATAGTCCAACAGACACAGCAACTTCTCTAATTTACACGCTGAAGGTTGATGAGAAGAGGCAGTCTGTGTGCAGATAGATCTTTTTTTTTTTCTTTTTTTCTTTCCTTGTCAGTCTGATGGGGTTTTTTTTTTTTTTTGTTTTTATGTTTGTCTTATTCATTGTTGCAAAGCTAAAGCAGTTAATATTTTACGAATGGTCCTCGAAGCTCAACGATCTCTGTGACGAGGTCCGTAGGAGAGTTCGGTTAGGCCGGCGCGCGGGCCTGAGTGGCTCAGGCTGGAGGGGGGCAGGATGCAGGACAAATCGTGTGTATATTGGTGATGATCGCTAATCCCTGCGTGGTCCATAACGCTCAGCGTTGTTTTTATTTTGATTTTTTTTGTTTGTTTGTTTGTTTGTTTGTTTGTTTTCCTTTTGCCACTTTCTTCCCGGTTCAAGCAGTAAACAGCTGGAAGAGCCGAAGCACCCCCTGCCTCCCACCGAGTCCTCGAAAATGTTTGTGACATGTTCCTTGCATCCCCGAAGCTGCTGCAGCACAACTCCACGAAGGAAATGATTCAGAAAAGGAACAAGGTAGCATAAGAAGGCGTCGAGAAAAGGTTTGAATACACCCTCTGATCGACGAGAAAAAAAAAAGAAAAAAAAAAGAGTTCTTGTCCTGGCCGTCCGAGCCAGAGTTTATAGAAAACAGAATGATAATGAGCATGGCTGTTATTGATATTAGGAGGGCTAAAAGCTGTGGCGTCAGGAGGAAGTTGCATTATTTCCATGTGTTTGCTGCTTGGGAGATGGAGCGGGAAGGAATCATGTCCAGCAGATATTCCCGCTGACGTTCCACTGCAGAGGAGGTCTTATGAGCAGACAAGCTGGGATTGACGTAGGCCATCGTCACTCCTGGAAGGACACGCGACAAAAATGTCAAAGCATAGTCATACGTGTTGGTACATTATTAAAATTAGTTGGTTTCTTTTTGTTGTTAATTCGCTCAGTGAAACATTATATAGATTAATTAAACACAGCCTTTTTTTTTCTGTTACCAATAAAAAACTAAACTGTAAAGACAGAAATGTGGACTGTGAAAAGGTTTTATTTCAAAAAGTTCATTTAATCTGGCAAACAGGTCTCATTAGAATGCATATTCTTATTCATTGAATATGGCCATGAATCAAAGATTAAAGAGTCTAAGGGGGAAAAAAAAAACACTTCATTTAACTTTTAAAGCCTACGAGCAAAAGGAGCATTAGAACTCTGTGCCTTGCACATGCATGCAACCACGACTTTAATCTTTTTTTATTGGGATTTTATGTTAAAGACCTAGTCACAACCCACACTTCCTATAAAAAAATAATTGGTGAGACTTGAACATATTGTTTCCAGATGCAGCCTAACATAGCTGAGCTGGAGCCGTTTTGAAACTAAGAATAGGAAAGAAAAAACAAACAAACAAAAGGACTTCTCCCTGTAGATGTGCAGATCTGGTGTGGAGACACCTAAAAAGACCTGAATTAAGAGGCTTGCCAAACTCTTTGATATGCACATTTTGAAAACCATAAATCATTTCCCTTCCTTTCCACAGTCATTAACTATTGCATATTGCACAAAATCTCAACACATTGAAGTTTGTAGAAACATTCTAATAAAATGTAAAAAGCACTGTGTATATCACGCTACACAGAATCCCAAAGTAAGAAAATGTGGCGTGCATTTTCTGCATAGCTTTGTCACATTTGCATACCTGCGTTCCCACTGCCCTGCTTCCTCCAGGCTCCCATGTTGCCCTGGTTACCGCTGCTGCTGGCGCTGACCTTTGCTCCCTGCTGCAGTGAGAGAGCGGCAGCGTGTTTCCCTGCTCTGCTGCCCAGCGCGGCCGCCGTCACCGCGTTCTGCAGCTGGGAGGAGGTAAAGGAATGCGCCAGGCCACGAGACTGGATGCTGTGCGCCAAATGACTCTGCACAGAGACACAACGCGGGTGAAATGCTGAGCAAGGTGGACGTCAACAAACATAATGCAGGAGCAAATAAGAGACTGCTGTGTAAGTAAATGGAGTGCCGACCTGCTTAATGGAGTGGTGTGCAGACACTGATCGGTGCTGCAAGTCAGACCTGATCTGCTTGTACTGCGGGGATATCAGCACCTCGCTCTTGGACAGCGAGGGAGAGGAGGACGAGGTGGTTTTGGAGGAAGATGAGGAGGCCGTCTGCTGGAGGATACGCTGCTCGATCTCCTGCTCCTGCTGGAGCGCCTTCACAAAGGCTGCCTTCAGACGGTTTGTGTGCTCGGCCTTCAGGGCCTTCTTCTGATTGGACGACATGCATTGGTCGCAGAGGATGGTGCCGGCCTTCTCCTTCCTCCAGCGGGAGGTGAAGTCCGTCTTGCACTGGGCGCAGGTGTACGGGTCTTTGGGATTGGAGCTGGCCATGGAAGCAGCAGGACCCAGATTACCTAGATATGGAATAATATTCAGACAGTATTGATTATTTAATTGCTTTACAATCAGTTGTCATCGTCGTAACCACAGAGACCATTACCCACCCCGGCCGTGCATCTCGAGTAGCTTTTGAACCACCTCCTCTAACCCCAACAAGTAGATGAACTCATTATTAGCCGCGGATGGCAGGAAGTTGAACTCGGGAGCAGGAGGTTTGGGTGGAGGAATCTCCAGCAGAGTCTTCTCCAGCTGCTTCCTTAGAGCTAGCTTAGCGGCTGCCTGCCTGCTAGCCGGAGAATCGTTGACACTGGAGCTGGGAGACGAGCCCTTAAGACCGGAGGAGCCCTAAAAACACAAAGACAAAATCTAAATTTCACACAAACGGAGAGGAGGTGCAGAAATCACCACAGGTGCGGTTTTAACGTGAGGGATGCTGACCATGACGTTGTTGGCCACGTTAGCCACTCGAATGAGTCCCTGCTGAATGATCCTCTGGCCCTGGATCTGGACGTTGGGGACAGAAGCCCTGGGGGCCAGTAACAGTGGGGGCGGACCTGAACCGCTGTGCTGCTGGTGCTGCCGCAGGCTAGCGATCTGCTGAGGGGTCACTGCAATAGGCTGCTGGGGGTGGGGGTGGTGCACAGATGCAGCAATTATAGAGAGCGGTCAACAGTATAAAACAAGAAAAATAAACACATTAAAGACATTCACTGCATAAAGTTTAAAGAGGACAATCAGTCAGTGGACAACAACCTGGGCTCCTCTGACCAAGGGTGGCATCACAATCTGAGAGTTGTGTTTGGACGGGACGTGCTGTCCGCCCCGCACTAAGGGTGGAGGGATCACCGTGCCTGAGCTACGACCCGTCACCTGCAAACACAATAATGATGATGTTTACAAATAATAGTGATGAAAACCCTCAGGTAAAAGGAGAAAATACACAAGTTTTAGAATGAGTACTCGAGGTGAGGCGATACCTGAAGGGGTCCTTTACTGGACGTCATGCTGCCTCGCACTAGAGGAGGAGGAGTGGCCACTGAGCCGCTCGCCTGAACACAGACAGAGTGTGGTTTAAGAAGTTAAACAACCCTGGCAAAATAAACACCATAACTTGGTTTCTATAAGGTAGCAACTTTATAATATAAAAAAATATCATGACTTCGAAAGTGGGTTCAAATTGATCAATTTTATTCACATAAAACATATCCTGAGTATAGTTAGGAATCCCAATCTGGGCTTTCATTTAAATGATCAGTATTTCTGAATAAACTCATCTCCAGATATCTGGTGTGGTGAATGATCTTATCTGCCACTTTCCATAAAGACATGCGACTGTCATTTGTGCAGCTAATTTGAATTAAAAATAAAGACGATATTTAATTAATCTAATCCAGACACGTTCATTTGGTGGCCCACTGGCTCATCAAACACAGAAATGTGAAATCTGCATGCGAATCAAATGTGCTGCTGTTGGGTTGGGGGTGAGGGAAGCATTTTCTTTTGTAAACAACATCTTAAGTTTCCTGATTTTGAAAATAAGCACAGCGCTCCGGGCAGGGCACGTTTATAGGAAGCGTCTGCACTGATAAATAGAGATATGCCTCAAGGCTGAAGAATAATAACAATAACCAAGAAAGATTCACACAGGAAGTTCAAACAGGACACAGCCTGAAGTGAGTAAATGACCTTGAACTATAACACTACGGCGTCCCGCTTGCAGAAAAAGTTTAAAACTCCTCTTAGAAATTACAAATTAAATTTAAATTCTAAAACAAACAGAAATGTATCTTTTATTATAAAATATATACAGTGTTAGGCCAATAGTTGGGAGACTCTGGGTGGATTACAGATGTTTATGGGGCCCTTTGGGAAAATTGCTTATTTCCATTTTAACAAACCTTTTATTTTTCACCATTCATAACGTTCACAGAGAAAGAGGGCTCACGTCCAGATGTAGCGCTTTGCTTGTATGACATTACAAACAAAGCACTACATCTGAGAATCGGACGAAAACTTTCTGCAAGTTTTGACTGCACATAAAAAAATAAATAAAGAGGAAACATGCTAGCATGAACAACTTCACAGAAGTGCTTTGCATGAAAAATTGAAAGGAAGTAAAACTGAATTTTACTGAAGACTACAATTGTGCTGACTCAGATACATCTAGAGAAACAAAAGCCTGTTTATCAGAGACTTCTATTAGAACAAAATTATACTTTGCTGCCAAACCAATAAAGTCGAGTCCAAAGTGTCGAAATGGCCAAACAAAAATGAGTTTCATCAACTGAACACAATTGCAATACTACTGTGATTTGACTGTTGCTGCAAAGTCAAATCACAAAATGCCCTGTCTCAAATTATTTGGAGCTGTACTGGGGATTAAAAAAAATCCTGATCAGGAAATCTCTATTTTTCATTCCATTAAGAGTCGGTAAAGGATTAGAACAAGAACTATGTGTTCTGCGTTGAGCTAAAACCCTTATTCAGAATGGCACAACATGGTGAAAGCCTCTTAATGTTGCAAACTTTGCTGCTTACCTTCTGTACAGTGCTTTCCTTCTGGATCTGGCTTTGTCGTAGTTTCTTCAGGAGAACCAGTTTGGCTTCTTGGAGCCTCAGTTCCTCCTTGAGCTGTTTTATGATACGTTCCCTTTCCTCAGGTGAGCTCTTCTGCACATATGACAAAAAAAAAAAAAAGAAAAAAAAGAAATACGTTGATACCAAGTTATTTTCTGGGTGTAGTGACGCCCAGCTTTTATATCAGTTCAAGATAATAAATAACATACCAGACGATAGTCTATCAGTCTTTTTAGTGGCTGCAAACGCCTTTTTAAGACGGTAAATACGGCAAAACTACCATTACATTTTAAAGTTCTGTTTTCCTACCATGAGCTTATCTGTGTCCGTCTTCGTGAAGCAGTGGCCGTTCATGACGGGACTGGACGGCTCGTTGTCTGATAACACAATCACATCATCTGGAGAAGGCGGCTGTTGTTCCTTCTTAATGTCACTGAAGAAAGAAACAAGGATAATACATGCTTGTTATTAAACAAATAATCATTACATTTTATTACACATTCATAAACAAAAGACCAATTGCAGCTGGGTTTAAGTTTAATTAGTTTTCCTGAAAGTGCAGCATTGTTGCCAAGCGTTGAAATTGTGCTTTCCAATAATACCTTGCCTTGCATCATGCATAGAAATTCTAGTGTCCTATGTATGATGTGTTGCTTTGTTTAAGGATATACTTGGATGAAGCGAGAGAATCAACCGCAGCTGCTTTGGCGTCTGACTTGAATGATTAATTGGAGGATTCTTAGTAATTTCAAAGCTGGTGTAAAGACCGTCTAAACTGGTTTCAAAGTTGTTTTGCAAGTTCACACCCAATCCGTGGAGCATCATCGCTTCATCAAACATAACTTAGTCGCAGTTATGCAACAAAAGATGGACAATGCCTGTCGCAATACGCAGTAAGTCATTTAATCGCATGACAAAGTTAAAAATGCTCAATTTCCATTCTGATGATTAATATTTTGTGAAGGGCAGTTTTGTTTGCAGAGGCTTTATAATCCATTTTATTTATGGTTTCTGTTGTGTTTTGTGGTTTCGATGTCCATTTTATTTATTGTCTTTGGTTGTTGTGTTTTATTTTAGATATTTAAAATATCTTCCTGTTCCAGCAAAATGCGTTACTGTGACAAACCTATGAACAAGTGGCATTTGATTAATTTTCTCTCGTTTGAACAAACTTGTCCATTATGAACTTGTAGCTTTGTCTTGAATCCACTAGATGGCGTTATTGAATTGTTATCCTGCGAGCCTTGCTGCGGTGCAAATGTGTGCAGGAACACACAAGAAGACATGTACCAAGAGATCAATAATGGGGTAATGGCGGCAGAGGAAGAATACAACCACCGATTATATCCAGCGTAAGGTAGCATCAGCAGACCAGCTGTGCTCTCCCTTCTGGGAACAGAGGGACTCAGAAAGCAGCAATCTAATGAACTATAGTGGAGAACTGGAACTGAAGTGAAAGCTGGAGACCTTTGTTAAGTGCATAATGGCTTTTCCTGGCGACTAAGCAAAACAAAGGTGACTTACGGCATGTTATGTTCGCAATCGAAGGGAGGGGGTGGCAAGTGGCAGTAGCGGAGAGGTGGGTGAAAAGGAGGAGGGAGGGGGTGTCACAGTAATGTTACAGAACATGAACAACTGCTGACCACTGTAGATAGGCCGAGTTATGCAAAATAGCTTTGGGTATGCTAGCGTCTGTGACATCGGACTCCGACGTCTGCATCATGGTGTGCAATTATTCTCCATCAAGTTGTGTGGAAGTTCAGTCCCTGCCAAGCAAGAGGTTCCAGGGTTTGAGGCAAGACCCGTTTTGTCGCCCACACAGGGCCTCACCCCGCTCCTGCTCTACCTCTATGGCAAGGCCCGTGGCCTAACCGCGCCGGCGAAGCCTGGGCCTCGGCTCTCCCCTCCCTCCCAGCTGCCGACGCCAGAGTCACAAGCGGAGCGGAGCAGAGGTCGGCCCGAGACGCTGGAGAGGGTGACAGCGAGCGGTGGGGGGGGGGAGGGGAATACATGGCCAGGAGCCAACCTATTGTGTACACTCACTCTCACTCAGTCACCACTTCACGCACCCCTCCCCCAACCTTACTTGTTCATCTTTTATACTCCAACTCACTGAGTCAGTTCTTCTGGGGTTTTTTTTTTCCCCCCTCTTTCTTTTGCTCACCCCGGAGTCGCGTCTCTGCTGCCCTCTCAACGGCTTCCCTCAAGAGACGTCAATCTAAGGCCAGTAAGGTCTCTCTAGTGTGTGTAATGGAGTACTTTCCTTCTGTGTTTAACTTAAATGTGAAAAGAAAAACTGATCTTCATGAAGTTCTGCTTTTCAAAGACATATTACACCTTTGAGCACAAACAAACCCCGAGAGGAGCAGCTTCGTTTACATTCTGCCCATAAAATAAAAACAGCAGTCAGAGGAACACAGTAAGCACCATTGCTGAGGATTTGAGTGCTTCCTAACGTGCCACAAAACCTTCAAGGCGAAGCCTCTGCGTTGACCGATGTGGCCTCATTACCGACATGACGCGGCCTAGCTGATGAAGGTTGCTACCATGTATTGAGAACAGCTTACACAAGCGTCACAACACATGGCAGCTTGGTTATGTAAGGTCCAGTGTCTCTGCATGCCTCGGCTTCCCCAGATTGTAGCTGTACGCTGACCCCCCTCCCATGGTAGGATTTTGCTGATTCAGTCGTTTTGAGGTGTAGCTGGATCTTCACATTCAGAGTGCAACGCAAACCAGCCCGGGAGCCGATTTCAGCTCTTTAAGGGAACGAAACAGCTCGGCGCAGGTTGGTTGAAATATTGACAAAACACTGTAAAGCAGACGTCTAGTATGTAATAGAAAGCCTCAGTTCAGTTACTGTACGACTGTCTGACACAGTTTGAAGCTGGATTGAACTCTGTCCGTTCATACTTTCCACAAAGCTGGAAAATGACAAAGGCCACCATATAAACCATCAAAATAATCACTTTGCAGAAAGGAAGCACGTAAACACTGAAAGAGGCTAAAAGCTGGGGCCAAAGGTGACACTCGTCTGTAATTATGCGGTAACGCAGCAAAGCCAAACACACTTACTATTCAATCACCCCTCTGTTCCACTTAAACTGTTATCATATCACTGTGTGTGTGTGTGTGTGTGTGTGTGTATTTATCTCTCTACCAAATACACATCACATGACATCAGGCATTTCTCTGTGTGGTCATGTGACACACCCACCACTCCTGCTGGCCCCTCCTTCCTCCAACTGCTCCTTCCAACGTGGAAACCATGGCAACGGCCAGTTGGAACCAGTTTGTGACACATAGCCTTCATTTTGTGAGAAGTGCGAGGCAGAGTTCAGGTGCTGCTGTGGGAGAAAATGGAGCCTGGGCCTTTAGGAGCCTCAAAAGTTTTCAGAATGGGGGCAGGCTGCTGGCAACCACACACCGACTTCCTGTATGACTCCTGTCAGACCACTCGCTCTACTGCAATTTCAGTGAGAAACCTGAAACTCCAAAAGACGCAGCTCTATGCAAAACACCCCGCTGTGCGTGCCTGCATACAATCCAGGGCCTACAGTAGCATACATAGGGCCTTGCCCTTTATAACAGGGAAAAACATAAAAATACATACAATATTACCTCAGGTGTCGTAGAATTCAAAACGTTGATTCAGCCTACCAATCTACAACTGCATCAGCAAGGTAGCCCTTGAAGCTCAGAGTTGGCGACAAATATGACGCAAGAAGGATTGTAGTGTTTCTTGCAAATGCTGGTAAAGGGTTGTGGAGATAATTGGCTTACAATGTAATATCAAGGCCCAGAGATTAGGAATAGACTGCTACTGGTCAATGTTCAATATTCAATTAGATGGCTTCAAGTGTTGACCGCTCTCTAAAAGAGTCTCGACATGGACTGGTTTCTGATATACGAGTATGCCAAAGTTATGTATTTTTAATTTATTGCATTTCTTGTAAGCCAAGGTTCTAAACTTTTGCAGTTTAAAAACTTTCACTGGCTCCTACTGCGCTTCACAAGATACCAGAGAAAGCATCAGAGCGACCAGTGTTGTGCCTGGATGTGCAGAGCTCAAATAAGCTGCAAGGCCCCCCACCAACCTCTCATGTTGATGTGCACTGCCGATCAGCTGGCTGGAAAAAATAAAGGGTACCACATTTTACCCCTTACCTCCAACTAGGCCTGGTATAGGTTCTCCTAGGTTGAAATATAATTGTTTATAACATGATATAAACTGCTTTTATTCAACAGATCAACTATAGTTTTAAAATGCTATTGTTTAATAGAGTGATAGATTGCACTCCTCTCCTCACCATGAAGTTGTTGTATGAGAAAAGTTTTGTAGTCTCCCTTCAGCCAGCTGATTGGCAGTGTGCTGCAGTAAGTGGAGGAAGGACAGGATTATATGTATACACCATACTATGCGTTTTATACAGTCCAGAAATTCCCAATTATTCTGTCATTTTCTCCGACATCCGATTAAATGGTTTGGGGAAAAAAAAATGAATGCACCACCTATCACTCTTTTAACCCATTCGATAACTCCAGCTAGCAAGCTTTGGGGAAAGTGTCTGTTAGCCTAACGCAGGATTTATCCAAGCAGATAGCTCCACTATCCATCCATCATCTTCCACTTATCCAGAGTTGGGCTGCATAGGCAGCAGCCTAAGCAGAAAGGCCCGGCTCCTCCAGGGGAATCCCAAGTTATTCCCAAGGCGTTCCCAGGTCAGCCGAGAAAAACAGATCCTCCATCGTGTCCATAACCTTGCTAATTATCCAATTATTCTCAGCCATCTCAGTTCTACTTTTATAAACACCTAAAAGCTATAATATTCTGACCTTGAAAAGAAACACTAAATTAATGCATTTTCCCTTTTCCATATAAATTGAGAAAATTTATACATTTTATAAATTTCCATATAAATAAATAAATAAATAAAAAACGTTATGGAACCCATTACCTGTAATTATCAATATGTTGGATTTTTTTATTTTTTTATTTTTTTTCAGCAGCAGGTGTAATTGTTGTTTTTCTCCTAAAATTGATTTGTGTCGTTTATTTCTGTTTTGTAGTTTTGTGTCAAAACATTGAAACCTTTGAACTTGCACTAAAGGCTGTGCAGCAAAAATGTAATGCCAGCTCATGTCCAACATTAATACAATCATGTAAAGTACAGTATGTTCTGTTTACATGACAGTGGAACACCCACGATAAAACCAAAACCCAACAGACTATTTTCCTTGTCTCACCTTTTGGATGTGCTCATATCCACAGGTTCGTCTCCGGTCTGCACCTCCAACTTGATGGTGGCCTTCACCTCCCCAGTCTTCAGGATGCTGGCTGCGACCTTAGCAGCCTGCTCACTCTTCAGCTTCATGCCCTCAGCTGCAGGTCCCACCAGGGCCAGCGGGGCCCCAGCTGCATCACCTCTCTCCAGCTTTACCCGCTTGCCGTCCATGTCCCCCGGGGAACCGCCAAGAGCTGCATGGTCCCTCTCCAGAGCTCGCTTCTGGCTGCGCGTTTGACGCACCGCCTCTTCTGACATGGCTGCTCTCACCCTGGAGATACAGAAGGAACAAACAGTTGCAGCACTCTGTTTATGTATTCATAAAACACAGACAACCAAACAAAAGAGGTAGGCTAAGTAAAAAAAAAAAAAAAAGAAAAGAAAAAGAAAGAAAGAAAGGAAACGGTGAAGAGCTTGTTGACTTGAAATCAGGACTGAGAGCGAGCATTTCTCATTTGGCAAACATCATCAATATAACAAAATGCTTCAGCACAACAGAAGCAGTCTTATAAGCCAAGTGAGGTAAAATCTGGCTCAGTGTACATTTCACTGAAGTGAAAAAGTATCTGGAAGTGAGTCAATTAGATAAAGCCAGCAGTGCCAGGCCTCTACTTAGCAGTGACACTGACCTGAGTGTCTTAAACAGAGACAACAAAGAGTCCTGAAGGTGATTAAAGATGCTAAACCAAATCAGCTAATCTGCAGTTTGAAACAAAGCGTCACATACAGGGCTGGCTTGGTAGCACTCAGTACTTCAATGACAGTTTGCAAAAGTCAAACACATTACAGTACATTAATTTAGATCCAGTACAATTGGGGGGGAAAAAAGAGAGAGACATACACAGGATTTGATTGAATCAAGATTTTCTTCACTTAATAAATAAGTGATTATTATAACAGAAGCTGTCTTGATTTACTAAATTCTATTGTGGGAAGAAAAACTCATTAAAATACGCCAAGGATGCAATATTTGCAGTTTTACTTCATTTCTCTTAAAAAACAATCAAGTCTTATAAATTTATTAGATCTACAGAGTTCACTTAAAATTTCCAACAACTACCATCCTAAACAGGTGCAACGCCAGAAAAGGTTTACATACATTGAACAGTCTCATATTCTGTAGTCTGGTCGTGACAGTCTGGGTCAGATGGTTGATATTAGTATTAGGTTTAGAAGATTCTTGGTGAGTTTTTCTATTCAAAGAAGACTAACTATTAAGTATTTTGGTAAAAGCATCATGCTTAGCGTATCCTTTGTTGCCAATACACTGAATCCAAATTGGTCAAGTCCCTATAAAATCAGTAGTTGAAACCATAAAGGTGTTGCAACAAAATGTTCTCAAACACACACAACAATGAGCTTCTGGAATGACCCTGACCAAAACTCCATTTAAAAAAAACTGAAAAGTGCCAGAAAACAAACCAACTTAAATTAAAAGCTGGCCCAATTCTTCCAGAGTACAGCAACAGCAAAAGCAAGAGAGCCGCAAAGATTTCAGAATACAAAGCAGAAAGTGATCATCATTAGTGAAACCTTCACACGAAGCGAACAAATAGTCACGCATTAGAGATGAAGCAGGAACTCACAACTTCACTTTATTAATTCATGATGTTTCACATAAAATGTGTGTTATTTGGAAACATTCTGCGCACTGATAAGTGGATACAACTCCTGAACACATTATGAGCAATTTATGAGAGGGAAATCACTTCCTTGAAAAACCAGTTCTAACTGGTCTAAGATGGAGGGAGCACAGAGGCCGAACCAACCCAGAAACAAAGTGGCAAGAATTACAAGGAGAACACGGGACAAAACTAATTCCAAATCACTGCTGCAACTTGAAACCGAGCCCTCGTACCAAATTGTCTCATCTACGTTTAGGAATATTTATCTGTAGAGACTAATGTGAAGCAGGGAGTTGGAAAAGGAAATCTGAAAATTCATCAACAATTATTGTGTTGATAATAAGAACAGTAAACTAATGTCTGGGATGTTTGTGTTGGGCTGCAAAGCATGGCAGTCTACTGAAAAGAGAAACCTAGTCTACAGGTTATCATAGGGCCCTTTGAGTTACGTCTCATTAATATTAAATGTTGCAGTGACTCACACTGCTGTTTAATGGCCAAAAACATTCAAAACAAAACCAACTTAACTCAGGAAAACATTCAGGCCTGTTGACATGAAAAGTTTGCAGTACTTAGAAAGGACCCAACTCTGTTACACAGCTAGGACAGATGTGCCCTGCTGTACCATGCCTGAATACAAAGAGCATCTATCTACCGGAGATGACAGCTTGTGTGTGGGAGTGTGTTGCACACAGCACTGCAGAAATCAAACTTAAACCAAGATACAATTAAGTAATGGCTTCACAGTCGGTTTGCACAACATTGTGGTGAACTATGGCAGATTTAAGAAGCAGAGAGTCAAGTCTCAAAGCTAGACATTCGAATCGCCACGTGACCAGAAAAACTGCAGCCACTAGTTTCAAGTTGAGACACGTGGCTACCTTTGTCCCGGAAGGAACGGACAGACTGTGAAGCCCTGAAGTATTAGATGTCCCGATAGGGAGCATTTGCGTATGCTACAAAGTGAGATGATTGCACTTGAAAACCAAGGAGGCCTTTGTGTGCCGTTGCTGGTTTACTTATTCACATAAATTGTCCAGAGAAGAAACACCAGCGGCTCATTCAGACGTTAGGCGTACAATACCTGAAGCCTGTTATTAGAACCGAGTGACTTCATACAGCAGATGGAAACTCAAAGCCTTTTCTCATCACTGCAAAAAGCGCCACCAGGTCCTTGATCCATAAATCCTCTTCTGTGTGGATACCGCTACCAAGTGAAAAAGACTCACAGTTAGCCACTTTCACAATCACTGAAATGTTTTAATGGCTGTGGTTTATATGGGGCGTCAGAGAGAGACAGAGCCGATAACAGGAGGACTGAATGGAGGAGGAAAAGTTGCTACATTATATTATTCTAAACTTTGAATCTGTCTGCATTTGGAAATGTTGGTGCCTTCCAGGAAAACCCCAAGAGTTTAAAGGGAAGATGTTATATACTTCAGACAATTAATAATGTCAATCAAACTAATTATGCCAATTGCTAAGATGATAGATGTTAACTACATAATTTTCTCTTTTACAAAATTAGTGAAACACGTCTTTACAGTGTTGTTGCAATAAACAATTCTTGCGCACAAAAAAAGAAAAAGGTAAATATTTTGAATGTTTTTCTGATATCTCCCAGTGTTATTGTTGTTAAATAGAAACCAGAATCGACTAAACTAAATATCTGCATGTCAAAGCTTAACCACAAAATATATGGAGGTGCATCAATCAGGATTTTAACGGCATTAGTCAGGCTCGCTCTGTTCTGGTTGAAAAAATAAAAAAGTCAAACTCAAACATCAAACTGGCAAAGAACTACAACTACAAACTTCTAAAGCAACCAAGCAGCAATAGTCTTGGCAACCTCAAGCTCTTCTATGCGCCATAAAAAAAAACAGCAACTGACCCTATAATCACACTAAGGGGTTTGATTTGTCGGCTGTCAAGTCTATAAAAGAGTTGAGGGGAAGCTGAAACCTGCAACCAAGAGAGGCTGATTTTTCAGGCATATGGTCTTCCGTTTATGTCTGAAACACTTGCAATCGAAGGGAATTGGTGTGTGGATGTCTGCTTACATTACAGATTGAGCATATTACCAATGAAGGGATGTCATTATTTTCATGAGATGCTCGCCAGTTTGCCCCTCATCTCCCTCCCGCCCTTTGTGTAAACAGTTAAGTTTCCTTTTTTTTTTTTTTTTTCCTTTTTGAATGAAACTTGATCATTTTTCACAAGACTGACCCCACCAAAAGTCCTAAAAGTAGGAAGAACACCAAGAAACTGGTGGTGGAAAACAACAAGGCAATAAGAGTTGCAAAATAGTTGAGGGTCATCATGTTTTTAGGAGTAAGTAGATTTGTTCAGCTGCCTAGAAACTTAAAGAACATATGTTATATGAAAAAAAAAATAAGAAGAAACAAGCTATATATTGAGACCTATGTATTTGTGAATCCACAGCAAATGTTCCAGCAGCATGTTGAAAGTAAAAAGAAAATCTACTAATCAGCGGTCAGAGGATGTTGAAATCACAGGTTAAAGGTCACATTTAACTGTCTGCAAGCAATTACATTTTCAGGGAATTTTACAGCATAAAAAGCTTTGTGAGCTCAATTCATTATTAAACCAGGGTCTCCACTTATAATTCAGATGTTTTCTTTCTTAGATGAAAACAAAGAAAAAGAAACCTTGCCTGAAGCAATTTTTCAGGCATCCCATCTTACATGAAATAGTTAGGAGTGTTTAAATTTAGTAAAAGACAACAATCAATGACCACCTTATTCTTTGTGTAAATATGGGACATTTCTATGAGCAATATAGATCTAAAGTACGGCATATGCGTGTTGACTGACGGAAAATATTTATGAAGTGCAAGCAATGCTAAATGTTCAAAACACAAGTGGAACTGTGGCAAATAAGGCTGGAAGAGGACATGTGTTTATCATGCTACCATAGACAGCGACGGCCTTATAAATGGGCCTTATTCTCAAAATTCTGTTTTATTTTATGCCAAATTCCACTTTTTCTAAATTCCATTTTAACTATATTAATTAACCCAAAAAGTACATAATTATGCAATGGACGGGAAAAAAAACACATCCTGAGCTAGGGTTCAGTATCTCATATCAAATGAAAAACTGCTATGGTTCAACAGAACATTAGTTTTATAATATTCAGTGTTTCCCCCTCATTTTTTTTTAAGAACTCAAACATTATGTGCAAAAACTAATATCTTTTTTGTAACATAAAAGAAAATCTCCCTTTTAAAAATGCTCTAGAGTTGAACTCAATATCAATATACTTATTACATGCAAAAAAAAAAAACACACACGTAAGAAGTGTTGTGCACGTTTCCATAATAATCAAGACCTTTGTTCATATTTTTCCTTCCATCTGCATAGGAATCTCCACCATCCGTGTTTTGCTGTGGATTCCGGTTTGTTTATTAAATACAAACGATTCAGTCCGCGTTTTCCACATCGCAGAAATCATGGGGCCCCAGACACAGCTGCAGTATAAAAAAAAATGCCCCAAATCGAGGGTGAGACAAAGTAACAAAAACTCTGTAAATCTAAGCTGAGCAGAAATTCATATATAAGCTTAAACACAGGACATTTATTGTTCTCTGAAAGGAGCCCGCAGCCCAAATGAAATCTCCAACATCCTTGAGTACAGTATAACAGGATAAAAAAAAAAAAATGCTTGCCTAAAAGTAAATGGAAATCTGTGACCTGAGCTGACACTCCATGTTTTACCCTCAGTCGCTCTCCTTTTGTGTCCAGCAGCTTCGCAGAGAATGGATCAATGGCAACGGCTCAACCCCTCAGGTAGACCGCTCGCCGCTCATCTCCAGCGCCTTAACGACCCCCCCACGGGAACTGGACGCAGCCCGTGAACACATTAACAGCCATTTTAAAGACACACAGGCTCCTCGGCTGCGTCCTTAGGGTTCAGTACAAGGAGAAACAACAATTATGTCGTCCGATAGAGATGCCACAAGTATGAATTATTATAGCCCAATAAAAAGACAACAGAGCACTAACTCATTTTTGGGTAGCTAAGCAGCACTGGCCTTTATTATATTGATTTAATCCCTCAAACTGACCAGCTATCCAACAGGATGATGCGTCTGTGTGATGATTTTAAACTTAAGGCGACAGCTAACAAATCATCACAACTAATGATTTTTTTTTCTGTACTGCCTGCTCAACATTTTAAATGTCCAATCCTCTTAATAAGGTGATCAGAAAACAGGATTTTTTTTTTTTATAGATATAGTCTTAATAATAACAACAACAACAAAAAAAAAGATCAGACTACTTGTGCTGGTTTGATCACCAGGGTAGGAATGGGGGCAGGGACCCAGCTGAGGAGGTGCCATGGCTGGGGGAGGGAGAAGAACGCAGAGCGCATGTGGTTAGCTGAGCCATAATCTAACTGTACCCAAGTGAAGAAAAAAAAAAACTCTTCCTTGTCTTCTCTTTCTCACTGACAAGCTCACTCTCCATCTTACCCCTCCCTGTCTCTCTCTTTTCCTCTCTCTCTCTTTCTCTGACACACACACACACACTCCTTGCTCGCTTGTTCTCTTCTAGGCTTGGCCAGCCCAGAAGTCTCCGAGAGAGTGTGCGTGTGTGTGTGCATGCATGTGTGTGTGTGGGCGTGTGTGTGCATGTGCCCCTACTGGTTGTGTCCCGAACGCCAAGGGTTAAGCCCCTGCCATTTTAACGCCACTGACAGATCAGACCATTAGGGTGTTACCTAACAAAATGGAAGCCTTTAACCCTGAATCTGCCAGACTGTCTCTTTGTGTGTGTGTGTGTGTTTGTGTGTGTGTGTGTGTGTGTGTGTGTGTGTGTCTGTGTGCGTAAATGAGAGCCGGAGCTACACAGAGTGTATCTGTGTGTGCGCATGTCTCCACCTGGATTCTCCCCCAGCAACATGACGACAAAGAAACACCAACAAGACCAGGAAGTATGAAAAACCCCTGACTTCTGTACATGATCGCATAAAACTGCTGGTAGACATACGGCCGCATTTAACCACAAGAGCTCGCTTGTTTGCATCACACAGACACACTCGCACCTCATGTAACCTCCTCGCTTAACGTCTAATCTGGATTACAGTAGACACACGTAGAACTGCAGTAGCGTTGCATGTCTGTTGACCACCAATTAAACGGTATAAAGGTGACAAAACTCACATAAAATACTACTCATCTCGTCTCTCTGTATCGTTCTACACTATAATTGCACAATCCCTAGATACATTTTCAGCCACAAGTATTTACAATCCACAATATAAAAGAACGGCTAAACATTGTCAAAAATCTAAGAAAGGGCTAATCTCAAATTTCAGTCTAATTGCTTCCAAATGGTCCCTCTGTAATCCTGTAAAACCAGAAGCACATACCCTCATAGAAACTGGAGGGCCAGGACACACGCAGACTGCTATCAGATTACATTTCTTAGAAATGGATCTAAGCAGGAAGTGACCAGAGCAAAAAAGGGGACCTCTGGGAGTCGAACAAAACCTTATTAAAAGACATCTCCAGATGGAAAACACGAACAAGGAATTACACACAATGTTAGTGGCAATTGCTGCATATTTCTGAGATTAGACGAGGCGTCATAAGTTTCAAGTGGCTCTCCATCAGATGGGCTCAGTCAAGATTAGACCATCACAATAAAATTTCCAGAAGAGTAAAGATGTAACGATGAGATTTAGGCCATTCAGAGAAAATTCATAAGAAAAACTGATCAGACACAAAAACTGAGCATTTACTAGATATGAACTCTTTCTACTAATAATCATTGTAACTTATAAGGAGAATATACTGCAATGACACTGACAACTGTAGATTTTCAAAAAAGTAAACAGCTTTGATAAGTGGAAGCAGACCATGAGAGGAAACAAAAGTGGTACTAGAGACGAAACAGAATTTAGCTTCTAAATATGTCCCTAAATATGTGTATGTAGGCTTTGTTTTGGTTGCTGCGTCAAGTTATTTTGGATTTTCTTGACTGCCTAATAAGCTTCCCTCCAGCATCAAACACCTGGCATGTAGAACAGGCTCTACTCCATTGTAGATTGGCTCCAATAGAGCCAATCTACAATGTATACCCACTAAACTAGTGTTTAGAGTGGGATGTAAAAGAGCAACCAAGGGTTTCTTCCTTCATCTGATACTTCTTGATTCCACATTACACCATTTCGTCACAACCTCCGCCATCATCCACTGCTCTGAGATCAAGTTGAAGGGGTGATGGGTCCTGGAGGGAAGGTCAGACATCCATCTCCCCATTGACATTCCCCAGCTCTTTCTGGGGGATACAAGGCCAAAAGAGATGGCTATTCCGACCAGCAAGTTCTAAGTCTTCCTTGGGGTCATAACTGGGGTTGCACAAAAAAAAAAAATCACAAATACCTCAATGTCACAATATCACTGTGTGCAATATTCATATTGCAAAGAACAGCTTGGTGTTCAAAAACTTGAGGCTAATACATTCCAAGTTTGTGAATTTGCATATTTGATGCTAATGTATCAGTTAGTCTGCAGGACACACGCTCACTGCAGACACAGAGACATTGTCCAAAAGCCTAAAAGGTCACTGAGTGTAGGAAGCACACACGAGAAAGAGAGGAAAGACGACAATAGGCATGTATTACATCTGATATGATTCCAATATTTAACATTATTATCTCAGTTGAGATTTTCTAATGTTGTGCATCCCTATAGTCAACCCAGGTGGAAGTCCCCAACAAACCTCCAAACTAAAGTTTGCTATATGAAGCTGTACCAATGTATTCACAAGCTACAGTTTCAAAATCTCACACTTTTCTGTCAAATGATGCCTGGTTTTTACAGTCCTAATAATAAGCCGGCAAAGAAAATGCTGAACCAGAGAAACAAGAGTTTTCATTGGTTTTATAGAGCATAAGACAACATATTCCTCCTTCTCGGTCTGCTGCTACACACTTCTGGTCATCTAGCAGAAATAAAATGTCCAATAGTTACAGTTTATCTAGAAGAAGAAACTTTCTGTTTGGAAAATCTGACAGTCATGGGAAAAGAACAGACATTGATGGTGCAGAAAGAACAAAAAATAGCAGCTTGCAACCCAAGCTGCTATTAGGGCAACATTTTACAAAGCTAGTTATCCAACTACAATCCACATATCTGTGAAGCAGCTGCCTGCAGGCTCTACCAGAGCAGATAGCGGGATTAAACAGATATTTGTTTGTTATACTCAATAACGAAATACTTACTCAATAACGACCAAAACATAAAAAGGATAGAATATCCTGCTTAATAAAAAAACATTAGATTGAAAGCCAGTATTGAAATCTAGCATTATGTGGATGTAGGAAATTCCTTTGGTCCACTTGTCTAGTCTGGACCAAAGGCAAACTTCTTTTCGTGTTTGTTGGTTTGCTTTCACATTGTGCTTTTTTTTTTTTTTTTTTTTTAATAAATGATCTCTAATTTGTAAACAAATCAATGTGGTAGATGGTTACTGCTCCAGACAGAAATGATGCAAGGATCGAGGGGGTCAAGAGGTTGAAATCAGCTGCAGGACAAAAATGCAAACAAAATTCAGAAATAATTTCTAATACACAGAATACTAGTCAATTCAGGAAATACCAGTTGTGCTAAAAAAAAAAAAAAGCTGAATGCTCAAAAAAACTAAACCAACGCATGACTTCTATTTAAGGCTGCAAGGTAGAAAATCTTGTGATGAGGCTATTAGTGGTAAATATTGTCCTGACAAAACCCACTGATCTGCTGTTTAAGACTGTTACTCATGGATGAATACTAAATTAGCAAAAAGCAAGTTCGCAATTTCACAACAATTGGAATATATTAGCCTGCAATTAAGCTACTCCAAATTCTCCTTTTTGGTATGAATTTTGCACACACTTATATTGTGATAATATATCCTCAAGATTCTGTGGCGCCCTACTGTCATCAATATAAAAATGAACATATTGCTGAGACAACACATTTAATGAAGCTGCTGACATGCAAAAATCAAAGCAACTGCTACACCAAAAATGAAACACAACTCCAAAAAAATATATATAAAAAAGTTTAACATAAATAGCTTGTTTGCCTGCACAAGGATCTTTGAAATCATAGGAAAAAAAAACATTTCTATTCCCTTTCAAGCCACTTTGGTTAAGTGACAAAGGACAAGATGATGCATATTTAATGTGGGACAGGAGACAGTGTTTCACTACTAGCTTTCTGTTGGACTAACATAAAAATTTTTTTAAATAAAAATCACATCTTATGCGTCATTAAAAACAATAGTTATCCTTTCCAGAAACAAAAAAAAATCATTTTTAATTAGTTGGATTTAATGTTATTTAATTGACACCTTTGACAATTAAAAAATTTGAACTGCACATAGACCTAATGTAAAGGCGGTGAGGTAAATCATCACTGCCAGTACAAGAAATGCATTACCTAAGATCATAATTTACTAAATAAGTACATAAAGACACATGACCTGAAGCTGCCGTCCCTTTAAAAAACAAAACAACATGAGGTGTCTGATGGCTAAAAAGGACAGGCTGGTCACATTGTCAACACACATGCTTGACAAAACCCAACAGGGTAAACAAGTAATAGTCAGGGCAGTTACGGTTTAAAGACCTTCCCGGTTTCTGCTTAAAGAACCGCCCCAGGCTTTTGGGTGGTTATTCCTGTCCAATACATCTACTCCTGTCGTCTGGTATCTGGAGGAACTGTCAGAAAGGGAGTTTCTCAGATAGCATGAAAACATTGTAAATCAGCAAAGTTCTGCTTGGGTGATATAATAGAACAAGATGTCAGAGGTGGTAAAGTAAAGAACTGGTGCTCTAAAAAATGCCAGGAAAGTCTAAAAGTTTAATACAAGTACACTTATTGTGACATGTGAAATATTTTCTATATTTGGAATCATGAAAGGTGAACACCCTCACTAGAAAACAGGAGCGATAACTCATTATTAGTAAAGAAATGAACAAAAAAAAATACCCATGTTCATGCTTGGTAAGACACCAAGACAACAATATGGTAGTTTTTTTTCACTTGTTGAAAGAGAACTTAGTTTTTTTTTTTTGTTGTTGTTTTTTTAAAATCAGTGACATTTTAAAATAATCTGAAACTGCCTAAGCTAAACTGTGACATGTAGTCTAAAGAAGGATAAAATACCATGATGAAGGAGGAGGAGGAAGAGGAAGGAGAGTAGTTACACATTTAAGAACATATGCTTTCATATGAGCTATAGTGAATAAGGACTAAGGCACACGTGCCATAATTAAGATTACATAACAGTAGGATTAAAATCTATATTACATTTCAGATAAGAACATTTCCAGTATTCGTACTCCTTGAATGTTTTTCACACTTTTGCTACATACGATCACACACCCGAGGCGTTTTCTTAATGTGACAGATGAAAACAAAGTACCACAAAATCGTGAAGTAGAAGGAAAATGATACAATGTTTCCAATATATTTTACAACTAAAAGGTGTAGCCAGCATCTCTATTCGATCCACCTGAGTCAATGATTCATAGATCCACCCATCATGGTGATTACAGCTGCCAAGTTCTTCTGGCAGATGTCTTTGCCAGCTTTGCACATGGAAACGCAGAACTTTTTGTCCATTCCAATTTGCTTTAAAAAAAAAAAAAAAGAAAACCTCAAGCTTACTCAGACTGGATGGGAACATCAATCTACAAGTCTTGCCACAAAACCTTAGTCAGATTTAGGTCTGTACTTTGACAGGGCCGTAAAGTGCCCAGGTCTAAACCAGACTTGCCCACTTTACGGTTCCTGGTCACCATCCGGCCCTTTAGATTTTTCATTGCCTGGTTTTAAGATTTTTAAGTGGAAATTAGAAAGACAGGAATTGCTGAATCTAACGGCAAACATAAAGAGACACTATGCAAATGCATGACAATTGCAATAGTCATTCATGTTAAATGAAGATAACGATTCAGATTGTCAAAATGGTGGGACGCATCTCATCAATGAGTTACAGTCTTTACTGTAGCAAGGACATAAAAGTGATATTAGTAGTTTATTATCAAATATACACTTCAAAAAAAGGTCCAGACAATAGTTTGGCCTTCTACCATAGTGACAGATATGTCGTTGAGTCAAAATAATAAGAAATTTTATTTATATCTTTAGATCTCAAGGGGCAATAATCACCCAATTCTTGTTCACTTGTAGCTCTGATTCTACATTTAGAGTCGCTGTCTGTCTTGTCACCAACTTTCATCAGCTGCCTTGTTTGGCTAAAGAAAAGCATCCCACAACATTACGCTGCCACCCCAATGCTTTAAAGTGGGGATAATGCATTTATTGTGATTTGTAATTCAATTTTCTTCTGCAGACAGTCTTCTTTTAAGTACACCATTGAGTCTAAATCTGGTCTCATCTAATCAGATAACATTCTTCCACATGTTTGCCACAAAGAGTTTCAACATTCTGCTTTTTATTTTGTATTTATACAAAGGTTAAACACAGATTGACTATTTCCCAATTGAGTGAGGGCAATTCCTTTATATTTAGGGGAATCAGCATAAAAGGGGAGATACAAATACCTGACACACTTTTCATTTTTTGTAAAGCATTAAAAAAAATAAAAGCATCTGCTTACTTTCACTTCACAGTCACATAAAATATATTGAATATTATAATTGTAACATTAAAGACGTCCAAAGGGGTGCTAATATTTTTTCCAGGCATCGTATAAGCCAGATAATAGCAACAGTGAGTGAATAACCATGGAAATAAATGCGGAAAATAATATATTAGTCAACTATAGAAAACATATATGTAAGTTAAAGTTTTAATCAAGATGAATAACAGAGTGTCAGAAGTCATGCCTGTCTAGTTACATCACTCTCAGGGGAGTTACTCCCCCCCTCTTTCTTTTTTTATAAGAGGCACCCCTCCTCAGGCAACTCCAAGGCGCATCATAAAATGCAAAGCGACACATGTCCTCTTTCACCAGCCAAGGGTGCCAACTGTCTGCCTGATCTAAATAGAGGACACTTGCTCAGAAGAAAAAGTGATAAGCAGACTGCTGTTCATCTCACAAAAAACATAACTGAAAGTCAGAATTGCAAAACTGACATGACCTCTTGAAGAACAGGCAGGGACCTTTGATCGGGAGCCAAGTAGAAATAAGATGACTGCTTAAAGCAACCTAAAAAAAACACAACTAAGAAAGTCACTATAATAGAATAACAATAATGGCGTAAATTAAGAAGCATGTCTCTACTGATATACTTCCGAAATTTTTGACCTCAACAGGCACTGAACAGTGTAGTAACTAAAAGACCATGTCGACTTGGTATCAGGTCTCGAATTTGTATCATGCTACACAAACCTTGCTTCTCTAGTAAAACAAAAGTAGGAATTTAGATGTCTCACTAAAACACCTACCAAAGCGTGGGTGATTGCTACTAAGCTGTCGTGGACAGACAGACACACACCGGCCAAGGCACAATCGTCCACCATTACGCCTCCATAAAGTCTCTTCACGCTTGAGCTAATCTGACAAAGTTATGAGATCAATGGTTTCTGGAAGCGCAAGAGAATAAATCTACAATTAGGAGAAACCGCAGACTTATAAATGCCTGCTGACAACAATAGTAATACTGTTTAAAAACTTAAGTGACGCTACTTAAGCCTCGGAAGAGCGGATGCCTGTGTTGAACTAACCCATCAACAACAACAAGCTATCGGATGCTAACGTTAACTTGGCTTCCCAACAACAACCTGTCCATCTGTCCGGCTACAAAACCAGAGGCTACATAAATCCAGCTACCAGTCCACAATGGTCCTTGGCGGTTAGTTGTGATACCAGGTGTAAACCAGGAGCTTGTGCCCCTTTAAGAAGTGATAATACATATCATACACTTTAGTCTGGGTGTTTCTACACCTCCAAATAGCGATACACGAAAGAGACAATGAAACCGACCCCGTTTCGGAGAGCGACGGGGTAGTACAAGACGAGCTAACATGCAAGCTAAGTTAGCCTGCTAACGCTAATTCTCTGGTCTGCACAAACAGTCCCTGGATGTGTTCACGAATAATTGAGCGTTAATTACACAGAGAAATGTCATTTTTGGCTAAATCATTTTTGGCTTCAAATTAGCAAATGCAGTAATTAACTTTCATTATGTACTAATGCCGGTGCAGGACGAAACAAGTTTGATAGGAAAAGTTTGTTTTATTTTGCTCCACTTTTGAGGCTTTGCTCCTGGCAGTCCTTCCTCGGTAGGTGTGTGTGTGTGTGTGAATGTGTGTGTGTGTGTGTGGAGCCCAACAACACACAAACTGTTACCTTGCACGTTAGCGGAGATCAAGCTATGCTAGCTAGCTTAACTTGCGTTAGCCGAGCTAACACCGACAGAAAAAAACTTCCGTCACCGTCACGTTTTAATTGGAAATTATGATCTCGAATGAGATTACAGGACAACGAAATAAAGTTTCACGAACTTACGGAGTATATAGGAGGAGCCGGGTCGAGTTCCCCCGCGATTTTCACTTGTTTGGCGTCAGTATTTAGCTGGCTTTGGCGTAAAAAAATCCCGGGGATCCCCTCTCTTCTGTCCGCTGCCACTCCGGTTGCCAGATAATGTAATGAGCCACCACAGGCGGCGTCATGCTGCGTTCATACACACCTCGGAAATGATAAGTGCTGCGATGGAAGGAAAAAAGATATGTTCTGGAACGACTTCACGGAAGTGACTGAGGAGTAGGACTAATACATTTTTTGCGAATGCTTTGACTTTGGAGTTTGATATATTACACGCATGTTCATTTTTAATGTGCATCTTCTATGCATAAATAAAATAGCTTCCGCTGTTAGTAATTAATTGAGTCCCATAATCTATTTACAGTTTTGACACAGGATAATTCGTCCCGGTCAACAGGTAGCCTATTTAATGTTACGCCTCTTCATTGTATAAAAGATAAAAGAATATATATTTTTAACTCGAATCATGCACTGTCTTTGCAAGAGCTCATTCAATAAAGTTCATGTCTTTTTAATGAATATATTCATTTATTTAGAAATGTCTGCGTGAAAGAAAGCTGCACAAACCATATACAGTTTAAAAAGTTTGTCCCTGTTCTGCTGTGACATAAACCAGATAATGCAATAAGGAATCAGTTTCCGTCTTGTGTTCATTTCTGCTTGAAGGCATCTAAAGGCATGCATTTGAACTGCACCTTTACAAGATATAGTTCTTTGGAAAAGCACACAACCTTTTCACGTTTTGTCATGTTGAAATCATAGAAATTTCTATTTTAATGATTTTAATGCACAGTAGTGGAGGGAATAATCGAGTGGACAAAACATGTCACATTGTTTCCAGTTGTTTTTATAACGAACTGAAAAGTATGTCATGTATTTGTTTTCAGCCCCCCCCCCACTCCAAGTCAGCACTTTGCAATAAAAGCTGTAAGTCTTTTGGGGGCATGTCTACCAGCTATGCACATGTAAAGGCCAATGTTTTCAGATTTTTTTCTTCACGGGAAATTGTTCATTGTCAGAGTTATGCTTAAAGAGTACCTGCGAATCGCAATTTTCAAGTTGCCACACGTTCTCAGGAATATCTAGCTGTCCTCTTTGACTTGGTAATTCAAACTCATGAATATGCTTTCTATTGAAGCTCGGGCTGTATGTTTTATGTCCCATGTTCTCCAGAACTGTCTTCTAGACCAATAAAGCTACTTTTCCACTATAACATACCAGACCTGTCTCTAGTTGTTTTTTCCAGGTACGAGTACTTGGTAGTAGATCTTTTCTTAGCCTCTCTGCTCAGTAAGGGCATTAGGGGGCTGAAGATGTGACTTCAAAAAGTTGATGGTCACTGACTGGCTTGAGCCGTGGTGTCCAAAGTCAGTCTTCAAGGGTTGGTAAATGTTTTAGTTCATTTCCTTGTTCAACACGCACAGGAATAAATGATGGATCACAAGCAGCCCTTTGTAACATTATGAGGATGCAGTTGGACTATTTATGCCAGTTTTGTTGATGCAGGCAAACTGGCAGGAAACTGGTCACTGAGGAGCTGAAGACAATTGGCCTTGACACTTGGCCACTATGCAAGAATATTATACAATTTAAAAAAAATTACCCGTTTTTTTTTTTTTTTTAAACTTGCAACAGTAATTGGGTATTTTCCAGGCAGATAATGCTATTTTATAAAATAATGAAGAAATGGTGTCACTTTCAGTTATTATAAAAATGCTGTAAATATCAAACATGACAAAAGAAATTTGACTTCGTAATTTGACGCCTTGAAATTTGGCAACCGTCTCTTCAAGAAGCTCCTATTTCCGACACTTTGCCTTTAGCACATAGTCACAACGATGCTTCTCATTACGCTGTATACAACCATTCTTAGAAGAATTGTACTGAGAAGTAGTCCGTACGGGAAGCTCAGCAGACTTGCAGTTCCACCAGGTGTTTGCTAATTGCTGCTGCTGCTAGTCTAGAGGAGATGAGTGGTGAAGGCGCATGGGAGAGAGTGATCTGTGAGGAGCTCCAAGGAGGATAAGTGGATATAAGCAGCTCTTATGAAAGAGAAGCTCTTATGATATGAAAGCAAGAGTTTAGACACTCCAAATAGCTTCCATGAGATATTAACATGCATGAACAAATCAAACCAAACACTCCAGGTATGTTTTTGATGAGGGAAAATCAAAAAAAGTGAATTTTTTCCACAATACTCTTGTCTTCATGGAGCTTCGCAGCAATCACAGCCTTTCCCTTGTAAGATGGAGAGTTCAGGTTTGGTCTTATTTGACCAGAGCACCATCTTCTATGGAAATTGTTATGGATTTCTTTTTGCCAAGATCTCATAAAAGCCATATTTGTGGACGTGGAAGTAGTGTTTGTTTTGGTGACAAAACCTAAGCTGTAGATCTCTGTAGTTCTCGCCGGTGAAACAAATCCCCCCCAAAATGCCTCACTGACAAATGCCCGACTGTCGCTTTGGGTAGACGGCTACGTCTCGGTGAAACTGCAGCTGTGGCTTACTTGTTCCATTTCAGATGATAGACCTGAACAATGTCCTGTGAGATATTCAGACTTAGCTCATTGTTTTCTAGCTCAGTCCTACTTGTTACTTCAGCAGTTCTGTCCTTGACCAGTCTGGTCTGATCCTTAGTCAAGCAGTTTTACAAAATCAAAACAATTTCAGCAAATCGACGTTCTAACCTGCCCTTTCAGCGCACACTGAAAGTATAACACATTACTGGAGTGATCACACAAATGACTAAATTTGCTGCCTCATTCAAATGCTGCGCATGTTCAATCAATATGATTGACTGAGCATTTATCCAAGCACACAGATTCCACACTTCTTTGATAAGGAAGTGGGCACAAGTCACAAAAAAAAAGAAAGACATCGGAATGGAGACATCAGTCAATAAACTGACAGATTTCAATCATATTTTTATTGGAAAAAATATTGAAAACAATGTAAGAATTAAAAACAGAGGCATTGGATAAAATATGGCTAGTACTGAAGCTTAAACTGTGTGTCCACCTCTTACAGTGCTTTAAATACCAAGCATTGAGATACCTACGTAGGGTAGCTAAAATAATACGTATCACACTTTACTAAATTGAATTTATAAAATGTCACTGTACAATAAAAGGTTCGACAAGTGGCAAATTTATACAAACATACTGTGAAAAGCTCATTTAGTAGGACTATCAAGACAAATTAGAACAATAAAATAAATCTTTTTTTCCAATGTTTGGGGAAAAAAAAATGCTGATTTGTGGAAAGAAAAAAAAAACATGAACGAGAAATACTCTATAAAGGAACTTAAACAAATACATGAGAGAAATGTGTATTTTTTAAGGATATTAGTGATAATATGATAAATTCTACTAGTATTTAAAATGCATCCCCTAAACACAGTGGATTGTGCCTCAAAACAACATATGCTGATACTTTTTATTTTTTTTCCTCTTTCTTTTACACAGACTTTTCAAATGAATATATTGTGAAAATAAGTTACATGTCTATATTACCTACTGTGGATTTTGTGCAAAACAAAAAAAACATCAAAAATTTACGGTTCGTGCACCAGCTGAAAAAAAAAACAAAAAACAAAAAAAAAAAACTATAGTGCAGGGAGTCCACATTAGTAACTTCCACGCATGAGAGAGAAAAAACAGCTTCCATACAAAAAAAGGCAAGATGTAAAATATTTATCAACAGTTACAAAAATAGCAACATGAATAAATTAATTTCTTCTACATATTTTTTACTGCCCATATCTAACTGGATCTTTTCCAAGAAATGGAAATAGAAGATAATCCTGGCAAACTCAAATCCCTACATCTGAGGCAATGAAGCCCTTTTATACATTGCCATGTGTCCTTCCTCCCAAAAACCAACAGTCATACCCGGATCTTGTGCCCCAAGTCCATGCCGCCAGAGTGTTATTGTTTGATAACGTTAGGAAAAATTAGTAGCAGACAATCAGGAAGTAATCTTCAGAAGCAAATAAAGTGAACGTCCAACCTGTCACTTGTTAAAAATCCTTTTTTTTTAAGCTACAGTGGTGTGGATAGCAGGTTTTTTTTAGGCATCAAATTGCTGCTTGTGGTAATTTACCAGCTACAATCATGCATCAGGAGGCTCCTCATAGCAGACTTGCGAGGCTCGTGGTTGGACCGTTCTGGGCTTGGATCTGAACGGGAGGGGGGCCGTCCGTCCACTGGAAGACAAACAAATTGTGCGACTGCAGCATTACAACGCGCGTCGAAAGCAAAAGAGATGCACTAACGAGGTAAATGTGCAGATTTCACGAAAGGGAAAAAAACACGGTGAGGCGACAACTGAAGATTATGACTTCCTCAAATCTGCTTTACGTACGCTGATGAGGTTATGCTCAGGAAGGCTGCAGGCCGCGATGTGGTCCTGCAGGAGCTGCTGGGAGAAATTCTGGTGCATCTGTGCAGCCTCGTGGGCATCGATGTTGTTTCCAAGGGCCTTGTTCAAGTCTGCAAGAATGACAGTAGGGTTTCAGCCTTTCATTTTGAAGCACCAATCCACGAGGCGCAACCCTGCTGGGACTGTGCGAGGCTCGCGCTCGTCTCTCCGGGAAGCAAACAATGAAAAGTGAAGTACGGACCTTTCAACAGCGCCGAAGACCAGAGCTGCACAGACATATCAGGGATTTTGCTGGCTAGCTGCATGGCAGGTACAACCATGTTGTTGCTTTCCTAAAGGGAGCAATAATGATATAAAACAAACTTTAATTGCTGCAATAGTAATAATAATCACGTATTGAACAAAAATACCAATGCTCTCAAATTTACATCGTTTCCACAGATTTAAATGTCTGCTGCTACAATCACGATTGGGAGAAGAGCTTGTAATCATGTTTAGTGAGAAGACTCCTACAAATACTGAATCATTTATTAGATATATTAATATATTCATATTGTGTCCGAGGCTTCAAGCAATTAAAATTTCATTGCCTGGAATACAGGATGTTTAAAAGGGGGTGTGGCCTCTTTCTAAGGATCATTAGATAACTGACCGCAACCACCAGAGGTTTTTTTTTTTTTTTTTTCTATCAGTTTTAGTAATTTGGGTCAGCTGGAACTTAATCCCAATTGATTGCATCCCTACGGCCAAATGAGTTTTTTTTTTTTGTTGTTTTTTTTTTTTACAACCAAAACAGACTGAACTTCAGATCACAGTATCCAGCTTTACAAATGTTAATGAGGAAAAATATGTTATACAAACATAAATGTTTTATTTTAATATAGAGATTTTTTTTCTTTTCAGGTTATTTAGATTTTTTTTTTTTTGTATTGTCTGATTGCTCATCTTGCATACAGCGCTTTGGTCTTGTGGGTGTTTATAAGGCGTCTATAAATGAAGCTGCTTTGGTTATTTCAGAGGCATATTTTCCTACTCTGGGCAAATGATTGGTTAATCATTTCATTTATTTTCGTTTCAAGCTTGAAGATTACATTTTGGAGTCTGTTGTGTCAAAGTTTAATCTCAGAAAAAAAAAAAAAAAAAAAAAAAAAAAAAAAAAAGCTAATTCAGTAGTTCGAAACAGCAGGTTTCTGCATCAGGTTTTGCTCACAGCAGACTTAACCAGAGATCTGAAAGAAAACATGAGGAAAATGTTTATCAGGCTCGTGCACCGACGCCTTTAGAGCATTTCTGCCAGAAGAGAGACGCACACACTCTTGCAACCTCGCATTTGATTGGTTAATGGACAGACGTGCACAGAGAAAGGAATTGGACCATTTTCAGCTTTCGCGGCAGTTTGGGAACTCGAAAATACGACTCTTTTTACGACCAGTGAACGCAACATACCTAAGGTTTGTGTTAGCTGCCCTTTTCTGCGTGGCCGTTGCTAGCGAGCAAACAGATCTCAAAGGAAGCCATTTTCAGTATCAGTGAGGTGTGTTAAAGTAATAAAGTAATAAAATATTAACAATATTGTGGAAAGAAAAGTTGGAAGCAAACTGACTTTTAGTAATGAGAGGTTGAAAAGACTTTAAAATGTCATCTTTACCTCATCTTTCTTTGTTCGCAACATTAAAATTCAGTTTTACAGTGACTCCTCTCTCATACAGGCTCTTCCCCAATAAAAAAAGCAATTACTGCAAGAATATGAATAAGAAAATAAAATCTGAATGTTGTTCTCAATCATCTCTGCTATAGTTCTTGAAGAGAAATCAAAATCAGCTGAATTTGGTATTGGCTGGTCAAAAAACATCTAGAAAAAAATTCTCATTAGTGTATCTCTACTACTGCAGTGCATAAACATGAGGAGATATATACTGGAATTGAATTTGTCAATCAAAAACTAGCATAAAACTACTACTAATATTAATTAAAACAATCTTGACCAATAAATTTGGCCGAGCTGCTTTGGGTTAATCGTTTATACCACTCAAATCGATAAGCTGCACTTTTTTTATTCACTACCCACTCCAATATCATCATAGTCCAAAAGTAAAGGCTGTTACAAGTCTGATCTAGTTGATTTATTTTAGGTTTGGCTGGTCAGAAAAAAAACTTGCAGTTTTCTGTTCCAGAGGTTAAACATAATTGGATAAAAAGGACAGTCTGACTTTAAGAAGAAAAACAAAACAAAGAAACCACAATGTTCTGTCCTGGTGACCTTGTGCTTCAACCTTAATCGCAGTCCAGTTGTTTCATATAAAAGAGAGCCGTTTTAGTGCAAGTGTCAGCAATGTTTGCTAGGCGTTTGTCTTACTCTGTGGTTGCCCAGTACATAGAAAATGTGGCCCAGCAGAACCAGAGAGCAGGCTGTGAGTCTGTTCAGATCCTCAGCGTTAGACATTTTCAGAGTTTCTCTTAGGAAGCGCCTAGAACGAATAAAGAACCAGCGTGAGCATAAGGCAGAACTTTGCATTTGGGGGTTTCAATTTTTGGAGCGGCGAACTTTGAAGTTCCCGTACTTTGCCTCGTTGTAGCGTCCCTGAAAAAAGGACAGGAGTCCCCTTATGTAAAAGGCTGCAGCGCGGAGGCAGTGGGAGCTGAATCGAAACAAAGAGGAAATAGTTTAAGTGTCGACAACAAAACTATTTTATAAAGTGGTGCTTTAACGTAAAATAATACATTAACCAACTTCTACCTGACTGGGAAATTATGATCCGGGTTTATTCTCTCCAAGAGGCCGTACAGCTGGAAAAGAGATAAAAACACGAGCATGTTAATACGCTTCAAATATTAATGTGTTCGATTCTGAAAACGCCTTTGGTTTTCATGCATTTTAAACTTTGTCCTTAGAAGAAGAACGTTGTTAGTTTGAACACGCTTCGCCAGTCTGGTGAGCATTGTTTTCTACCGAGTGGGAAAACAGGGGCGCCCCCTGGCGGCCAAAAAAGAAAAAAAAAATTAAAAGCAACTGCTTTTCAACTGAACTTCACACATTCATGGTTTAACTCCTTGACCGATAAAGACAAGCATTAAAATATTGAGCATCAGTTGATTTGAAGTAGACCATAAGAAAAATGCAATCTACTTTTTTTTTTTCCTTTTTTTTATAAATGTTTGCTATAAAAAAGTAGATTCAGCTAATAATGATAAATACATTGAAATACTCCAACCTAAAAAGCGTAAAATGAACCCTTTTCTCACCTCCTGGTGTCTGTTTCCTTCCCTGATGTACACACTGGCCAGGTTGGTTACAATGTACGTCCACAGCTCCTGGTGTGTGGTGAGCTGCAACACAAACAGCGACTTGGTGACAAGAACACAGAGCAACTACAGCGCAGAGAAGGGCGAGACCAAAACGATGGCGGCGTCGATGTGCAATCGCAACGCACTCACCCGCAACGCTGTGGTAAACTGTGCTTCTGCGTTGTCCATACAGTTCACTGAGATGCAGTACAGACCCTGGGAGGTGGAAGTCGGAGGAAAGTTATTTGACGGGATTTTGAATCATTTTTCCATTTCAAAATTCCAGTTTAAGCAGTTTTCCAGGCTTGCAAAATCTCTTTAATATTCTGGAAATTTGAGGATAAAACGTTCACCTGGCTGGGTGTAAATTACAGATTCACGAAACACCACAACACTTGTTTGGCAGGGTTTCTGCTTCAAAGGCAGACCAAGCATTTTTTTTTTTTTAACCATAATTACTTATTTTCAAGACTGTTTGGGAACCTTGCCACTGGATTAAAAACATGAAAGCCTCTAGTGCTAATAGTCCTTCTTTTGTCTATAACCTTGGTAAATAACCCAACACTTTGTGTATTATGACATTTTCCTCCCTTAGTAGAAATTCTAGAAAATGGAAATTTTAATTCTTAAAAAAAAATTAAATTCTACAATTTTAGATTCTCCAGACGAAAAACAACAACTCCTTTTCTTTTTTTTTGCAGGCGAGTGTGTTCCGTAATATCTACAAGTCTTTCACTGTAATTTCATCCCGAGTCCCAAAACTATTCCTTCAACTGTTTTCACATATAACATAACTTAAAATAAACATAGAGCTATTTTCAGCTAATAATAAGCTACGGGTTTCTTTTGCAAAGTTTAATGGCAACCACTGCAAGAACAGTCAGTACCGACCTAAACAAAAGTTTAACAAAAGAAGCTGCAGACTGTCTCAAAACGCTACACAACTCAAGTGATGACTCAGAAAGTAATTTGGTGCCACACAGAAAACAAAACAAAACAAAAACAAAAAAAACGGTCCAGGTAAATATGTACAGCTGTGTTATTAAGTCAGGTAATTTCTCTGGAACGGAGATCATTTGACAAGTTGAGACACTCCGCTCCTCCACTACCGAGACTTGAACTGCGTTAAAAAGAAATGCATTTTCATTACTGGGTCTGACCTTGTGGGTTGGTGGTTGCGAACTTTACAGAGATGAAGTGCGGTGGCCACCAAAACGGACAAGCTAAACAGAAATTATTTACCAACGCTGGCAGCAGGCCGGTCTCTGACGAGCCGCGTCTTTGGTAATGACAGTGCGTCTATTTGATTCCTATCAATTCGTATCTTAGAAAACAGTGCAGAACTATGAGGTATTGCTGAGTCAGAGTGGAGTTTGCGAATCCGGTTTGTTGCTACGTTAGTAACGATCGAGCCGTGACCATTTTGGTAGTTTACATTTGCCACCTGCTCTGCAGTTCTCCACTTTCGGAGCAACTTTGCAGCAGTGGCCGATGCTGCGCCTGTTTAATGCTCGGCTGATTTTGCAATCTTTTATCTACTTTAGGAACTTACTAGCTACGCTTAAAGCATACTGATGCACTATTTTCCTACAATAATCTACTGTTCAGAGCTTCAGAAAGCAGGTACAATGCCCAGCCCTCTGCAGGACATCTCCGGTTTTCTCTGTCCTCTGTGCGATAAACAACTTTTCTGATTGGCTCAGGCACGTCTACCATTAACCCCTTTCTGACCAGTCTTGCACCTGAATTGCATACTGAATTGCTGGTAACCCTCTTATGAGTCCATAATGCCAAATTGGTCACCAAATTAGGATCATTACTGGAATATTAGAAAGAGAATTTGTAGTCTCTTCACTTTTAGAAAAGCACAACCAGCAATATTAAAGAAAGTTTTGGTTTAAAATACTCACTAATAGTGTGTGTAGTTGAGCAGCATGGTTGTTGAATAACCTGGGGGACTGTTGGCACAGTTGACAAACCTGTGAAATCTAAACAGACACACAAATGTTCATCAAGTATGCAAATTCTGTTTTGACACAGAGTTAACACAAACTTTTAGTGATGTTTAAAAAAGAAAAAAGGGACTAAGATAAATAATTTCAGACCATTTTCTATCTCCAAAGTCAAATTTAACCTTTGCTTCGTACTTGGAAAAACAAACTGAAATCTTTCAAAAGGGACAAATAAACTGAAATGATGTGGTTGGATTTAGTTGGGTTTTTTTTGGGAAGGACTCGATCAAAGTGGAACATCTTCGCACTTTGCATCTGTCGGACAGTGAGGGCATCTCCTGTGCTTCTCCAGTCCTCAGCAGATCAGTGGCTGGGGAAATTCACGACGACGTTCACACAGCAGGTAAATGCAACCCAAATCCGATTTACTTTGCCCGTATGCGACCCGTGTTTGACTGTTTTCATGGTCTGAACAGCCCAGTTCCGATCCTTTTACCAAAATAAATTTTTTTTTTTTTTTTTAGAAAATGGTCCCGTTTCAATATGTGGAACTAAATTGGATATGCATCAGATGGTTTTTAAAGTGTCTGCAGTATGAACGGCCATATTGTATCATAGTTTTGCACCAGAAAAAGCCAGATGCAGCAAATCTGGATTAGATGTGCTTTCCTTCCTCCGTCTTGTTGTGATCTTGCTCCCATTTTTCAATAACTTAAAAATCAATCCGTAGACAGCGGCATCCATTATTACTCCTGTAAAGAGTAATTCTGCACCAAACATACCTTTTTGGAATTATGAACAAAAAAAAAAGAAAAAGAAAAAAAACAAACTTGGTTTCATTTGACTTTTGATAGACTTTTGCAAATGCTTCTAGAATCCCTCAAATGTGTCCCCCGCCCCCAGTCCCAGTCTTCACATTACAGCCAATCCCTTGGAAATTAAAATAATTATTATATATAAAATAATCATTTGGAGGTAATCATAGCCAGCTGAAATGGCTCCTGTGTATTTTGAGTTCAGATGTAGTGGTTAATTCTCAGCACAGTCTTCATTAAGGTGTGCAAACACATCATTATTATTTCCCCCTGTTTTTAATTTCCTTTTAAAATGTTTCAGTTTGTTTATAAAGGTGAGTTTTTTCTGGTTAGAAGCTGGAAAAACTTAAAACTTCTTCAAGTCACAAAGAACTAACTGAGCTTCAAATGTTCCATATAAGACTTTTTTTTTTTTTAAGATGGCACATATTTAAATATAAACTGCAGGGATGGTGACAGGAATAGAAACAACGTACCTCCTGCAATGCCGTGGCCTTGTGGCCCGTGACGAGTCGGCACATGATGATGTGCTCCAGCAGAATGACTTGGAAGGTAGACAGGATGGGGCTGCAGTCCAACACTGACATCAATTGATTAGTGGTAAAAAAAACAACAAAAACAAACAGCACCGTTTAGTGATTTCTGGACAGTTTACAGAGCAAAGCTGATTAAGTTAGCCACAGAGTGATACTCAAAAACTCACTTTTGAGTTTCTCCAGTTGCATAAGAGCCTTGTCTGTGTACTTCTGGGCTTTCTCCAAATAGCCCGCCTGCATGGAGTGCATGACTGTCACCTGGAAAATGAAAATAAAAAAACCCACAAAAAAATAGAGTGTTTCTGATTCAATGTTTTTGCACAATTAAATAGTTTTAAATTAATGTTTGTTCAGGTTTGACTATTGCTTGAGACTTCTGCTGAAACTAAGCACACAGCTTTTGAGTAACAGAAAAAAAGAAAGGAAGAAAGAAAGAAAATCAGCGTTACCAGATATACGAGGACACACATGTGCTCCTTGGGCAGCCAGTGGAAGAGGTCAGCTGGGTTGGTGGGTAAAATCTCATCATCTTGGAGTGTAGAGATGGTCTGAATGCACTGCTGCAGCTGCTTCAGACACGGCTTCACGCTTTTTACCTGAAAAAGAAAAGAAAAAAACAAAACAATGTAGTCACTCCTGTCAACTTTTACACATCCATCCTCATCCCGCTTCAGAAATCTAAAAAAAAAAAATAATAACTTTGTCATCACCCATCCTACCTGTCCAGCATCCAGGTAGTGTGTGACTTGTAGTACCAGGAAGAAGACTCTCAGTGATTCCTTCTGGATGGGGTTTCCCTGCCAGTTTTCTACTATAGTTCCACACAGTGTGAGAAGAGGATGCACCTCGCCAAGCTTCCTCTCCATTAGCAGCAACTGGAAGGTTAGAAAACATCCCCAGGTCAAAACGAATTACTAAAACAGTTAACGCCGGGTTTCCTCGTGGCAGACGTAGAAAAGAAAAAAAAAAAAAGATATGAAGACATGAAGATAAAACTTAGCTACAGAGAAGAGAAAAATAGAAAGAGAAAACTTACCATGCCTTTACTAAGAAGAAACAAAGCCCTAAAAAAGTGCAAAAAGTAAAATTAAGTCAACGTTCACATCAAATTATTACAGATAAATACCATGTAATCTTAATTGTTAGATACAAATCTCAACTAATAAGAGTTCCAAGCACAAATAAAAGCCTTATTTAATAAGAAAACAGGATATTTGTAATCTTAGTACATTTAAAATTAAAATCAATTTACTGATTTGTTTGCAGTGGAAACTTGTCCGGCAATAAAGTAGTAGCTTCATTTTCCACACATTTTGGTTGCGCCATGTTGTAAAATTATATGTAGTATGTTATATTTATTTAAGTTTTACATAGTCACATTTAAAAGTCTATTCGCATCACCTTCACATACATTAAAAATAAAACCTAAAAACAGCCTGAAGAGGTTTCCCCCTTAATTATTTTGTGTGCAATAGCCAATACATAACAAATTCAGGTGAAGCGAATCACACAAGTAGAGCAGTCGGAGTTACAGCAAAGAGTTACTTTTCGTCAACGGGACAAAATGATCATTTTGGTTTAGGTATCCTATGATGGTCACATCCCCCCCCACCCCCCATGTCATCCAGGTAACGCTTTAAACATGCAAACTGCAAATGACGGAGATTTTTACCTGGTATATTCTGAACCCACGACTCGGGCATACTCAGCACCAACTCCCAGAAGGTCACATGCTGACACCAGGTCTTTCTCCAGAGTATGAAGTTGCTGAAAAGAGATAAGAAAACAACCTTAACATCTCAATACAGGCAACTATTAACTTTCAAGCAACTAGAATCCAAATGCAGCAAGTCTAACTCTGTTCTCCAACTAAAACAAAAGAAATAATAATAATATATAAAAAAAGAGACAAAGCAAGAATAAATCTGATCATTTTAATATTCCGTGGCCCTGATCGGCGACAGGCAGGTCAGACACAGTTAGTGAATGCACCAAAACACAGGTGCTAACAGGTCACATTGACAACAACACAATTGTTGATGAGAGAAAAAGAGTAAGCTATTTTTTGAGTCTTTGACGTTCCTAAAGCTAATGCTAGCGGAATCACATGTTGGTAAGACACATCCACACAGCAAATCATAGTTTATATTTAAGTTCATATAAGTTAGTTTTATATCTCTGTAAAGTCCTATTTAACTTCAGAAGTATGTAACCCACCCCACGCAGTGTGACACTGTCTCATTTGATAATGGGAATAATTAATGCCAAACCCACCCCCCACCAAAAAAACATTACTGATGGCTTTTTTTTGGATTTACCATGAATTAATGTTGTATTTTTTTGTGACGTACAGAGAGTTTGGTATTTTCAAACCATTCTTGAGAAAACCATTGTTTTAGTTTATGTAAACTAACTTATGTAAACTTGTGTGTTCTTGCACACTTAAAAATCAAATTAAAATTAGTCTATGTAATTTTTTTTTAACCAAAATGCGACACATCAACATCTTGTGAAACTTCTTTATAGCTTAGCAAGCATTAGGTACATTACTGCCGCCTACTGGGTTGGAGGGTGTACATGAGTACCAACAGTGCCAGAAATGCGGCAACTGAGAAAGGTACAATGTGATTTGTTTTGAGTGCTTGCTTTATTAAGAGCATATGTAAGTAATATAAACATTTTCATGTTAAGACGGATCAATTTGCTATTTATATGAACCAGCAAAAGTAGAATCAGACTACCAGCTGCATTAGCATGTGAAATAAAAAAAAGATGGTGATAAGAAATCGGCCACAAAAACTGCGATCAGTGCATTTTCAGTAGGAAAACTTTAATACCACTTAAGTAATACATACCGCTAACTGGAACAGCAGTCTGCAGTGCCAGTATGGTGTTTGCTGGGAAATCTGAATGGCTTTACGCAGCAGGGGCTTTGCAGAGTCCACCAAATTCTGAAAATGTATTACATGCGGGCAGTTAGCAGTTCATAATAACACCCCCTCAAATATCACAATCATTTGTGAATGTCTTTGAAAAGCACAAGTATGGCTCGACTCTTATTTCTGTTTACCATAATAGTATCTTAGTAAGTCTTTATATGTTTTACCTGTTGGCAAAATAGTTCCGACAGAATACTCGCAGCTTCAAATTTGACATCTTCGAACTGAGGAAGTTGTTGAGATATAAACCACTGCAAAAAAGGAGACAAAATATTGTCAGCCAACATTCTGGGCGTAAATATTTGACCAGCAGTTTATTTGGTAAAAACCAGCGCGTGAGCGTAAAGTGGTTGAACAGGGTTTAAACAACGACACACTTTGTACCAAAATTATTTGAACACGTATCAGAACCTCTTTTCTAATGTAACCTTCTTGAATGAATAGCTATTTAAACACTTCCGCCGTTCGGTGTTTTCACTGCCCGCGGCCTACACTCCCTCCGCTTCTCTGCAGCATCCCCGCTCTTTCCCAGATCAAACGCCCCTCACCGCTTTCTCTAGGTGGTTGCGGGCCAGCTCGCTGTTCTTGGTGTGATGGTAGAGAACCGAGCCCAGCTGGAGATGCGTCCGAGCTTCGATCCTCTGCGGAGGCTTGAACTGAAACACGGCCTGTAGACAGTGTACGCACAGCCGTATTTTCGGTGGACTGGAGGTTCGGAAATGTTCCGCAAAGCCGAGGAGGGCGAGGTACCAACGCTCCGGGGCCTCTACGTTTGACGCCATTTTCCCAGACAACAACAAGTTTTTCAGCGCTACGGCCAGAGCCGCGGGTTGCCAGGTTGGGCTAAACAGAGCAGACTACGATCGAAGTTGCTTTTTCCAGCTCCAAATTGTGAAGAAAAACTTTAGTTGTGTCCTTTTCAGTCATTTCAATTAAAAAATAGCTTAGGAAATGGTCAAATCCAATTTTATTATGAAAATATTTATTTTATTTAATACGCCCAACTACTATTTTAACAATATTCTCCACATGTTTATGTTCCAATAGAGAAACGATGGTCTAAGTCCGTTTTCCAGTGGAGTTTTATTTTTTATTTTTTTGTAAGAAACAAATTGTGTTAATTTATCTTTTCTGAATTGGGGGTTGTACTAAATTAATAAAACGTGACATTGAGATGTCTTTCCGTATTGCAAAGATAAATTTGAACAAGAATCCCTTCCTCTTGTGCATGCATGTAAGTATTAATACTGTATTTCTTTATATGTGTGTACAAAAACAAAATGGCTCACAAGATGGCTGTATCTTGTAAATACTGCTCTTGTCCTTTCTTACTCCTGTTGTCCTTACTTACCTTACTTGCCACATAAGGTTATTCTGATGTTAATGACATCAAATGCAATTAATCTATGCTTTGCAATTTTTTTTCAGCATTATATTATTAAGGTTTAGTGCCAGAAAGTGAGAATCCATACAATTGCTCTAATATATTTTTGACAAAGAAAGTATTAATGCATGGCACCTAAAATATTACATTATACAGTCCTGCAGTCATTTATGATTTAATTATTGAATGCATGAACATGCAATAGTGATTGGGATTAAGCATAAACTGCAGTTCTGTTTGATGTTCTTAATGTGATTGTGTTCTGTAGATCCTAAAGGCAAGTAAAAAATTCTTGCAAAAAATTCAAAGAGTTTGCCAAATTATCCATAGGTTTACTTTCTAAAAGGCAGTTGTTTTTTGTGGTGATTAACTCTGCGAGTACTGAAGCTACTCTGTTCCAAAAAATATGAGTGCTAGGTTAATTGGTCTCTGAAAATTGTCTTTTAAGTGTGCTGTGTGTGTGCATAGCTGTTTGTCCAGTTTATCTTTGTGTTGCCCTGTGCTGACTGGTGAC